>NC_059326.1:220647500-220947500 GCF_018350155.1 Leopardus geoffroyi | reverse complement strand
ACATATATATATATATATATATATATATATATATACCTATAGGTATATGTATATGTATACATATATATATATATGTATATATATATATATATATATATATACCTATAGGTATATTTATATGTATACATATATATATATATACCTATAGGTATATATATATATATGTGTGTGTGTGTATGTATATATACGTATATATTTTTTTTTATATATTTTGGGAAATATTATTAATTCTTGATCAAAGGTTTGGTTAAATTCACCAAAGGAACCATCTGGGCTTAGACTGTCTTTTATGGGGATTTCTAAAAATAATTACTAACTGAATCTGTTTATGTGTTTGAGGCCAGTTCAGATTTTCTCTGTTCTGCTCATATTTTCTAATTCTTCTTGAATCAGCTTCAGTCGTATGTATACCTGTAATTGAGTTCATGTCATTTAAGTTATCTAATTTGTTGGCATACGATTGGCATACAGTTGTCTGATTCTGTTATTATGATTTTTATTTGCATATCATCAGTGGTAATGCCCTTCATTTCATTCTATCTAAAGACTAATAAACTTTGTTGACCCTTTCAAAAAACCAATTTTTGGTCTTAATCAATTTTCTCTATTGTTTTCCTATTCTCTGTTTCACTAATTACTCATCTACTCAATAATTGCATTGCTTCCGCATGCATGGTGTTGCACGTTAAGGCAGCAAGCTAGTCTTAAAGAAGTTTGCTCATTTTTTCCTACTTGCATAAAGTGGAAGTTTGGGGTATTGATCTAAGAATTTTTCTTTACTATAAATGGTCACAACTATGAATTTCTCCTTAAATGCTACTTTACCTGCATTCTCTAAGTTTTGGTATTTTGTGTTTTCATTTTCACCCATTTCAAACTATTTTCTAATTTCTCTTATGATTTCTTTTTTGAGTTACTTTTTAGAAGTGCATTGTTTAACTTCTACATATTTGTGAAACTCTCAAATTTCTCTTTGTTATTACTTCTAATTTCATTCCATTATGGCCAGAGACCTTTGCATGAATTGATAATGGCTTGTTTTATCACTTATCCTGGAGAATTTTTTTACAAGTGCTTGAGAAAACTGTGGTAGGCCATTGTACATGAAGCAACAAAGACCAAATTCAAAAGTTTTTTCTTTTAAACACAGAAGGGACAGAAGTAAGAATAATGATTTAATTAAATTCCAGAAAAATATGTAATGAGAGGAAGAGAAAGGTTATTGGACATTTGAAAGACTTTCCAGATAAGAGTTCTATGAATCTCAGATGTAATCATGGTTTTTGATGATACTAATCTGTTTCTGCTGGGAAGGATGATATGATGTAATTATTGCAGATAATAGTTATTCTTCTGACGAGAAAAGCAGGTCACTTAAATGGTTTTTCTGGAGACTTTTTTTTTTTTTTTTTTTTTTGCCTGTGAAACCCATCTAACAACTGAATGGTGGAACCACTAGGAATTCCCACCGCCTGATTTGACTGGAGTGGGAAGCTTAGTCATTGATTCCTGATAATACAGAGACTCACTGGCCAAAGATTTCTATTTGTATGTGGAATGTTTTATAACCATATAACAGGGAACCAAATGGAGTTAACCTTTCAAAGCCTAGTAGAAAGGAGCAGACTTTCTTGACTAGCAGGAAACTGATCTTCTGGCCTTTAGCAAGACATGGATCACTTTTTATGAGGTAACAAGGTAATTTCAATATTGATTTCCTTGTCTTTTGGCGTAGCAATTTGGTGTATTCATATGAATTAGGGATCATATTGGATGTTCTGGACCTTGGGTACTAAATATCAATAACCCCTGGATAATTGTATGCCATTACTTTAAAATTTAATTACAAGCACATGATATTCCCTATCAAAATAGTAAATGCTGGTATGTACTATTATGATAACTCATCATCCAGAAGAAGTTCATTCTAGACCACCAATTATTACTAAATCCATAGCCTTCTTTTTTTTTTTTAATTTTTTTTTCCAACCTTTATTTATTTTTGGGACAGAGAGAGACAGAGAGAGACAGAGCATGAACAGGGGAGGGGCAGAGAGAGAGAGGGAGACACAGAATCGGAAACAGACTCCAGACTGTGAGCCATCAGCCCAGAGCCTGACGCGGGGCTCGAACTCACGGACCGCGAGATCGTGACCTGGCTGAAGTCGGACGCTTAACCGACTGCGCCACCCAGGCGCCCCAATCCATAGCCTTCTTACTTTACACATGTACTGTATTGAGCCCAGGCTCCTGGATTCCCTGGAGTGAGATAGCCATTTCCATAAGGAAACCATAGGTCTGGCTGTAAACTAATATATCCAAAACTAACAAGGCTGTTGGTATGGCGGAAGGGAGGGTGCAGAATGGTTGCAGAGAAGTTGCATTAGACTTTGAAAGCAGATCTATTTCTTTTTTTTTCTTAATATTTTTTTCTTCCTTCCATTTTTTCTTCCAACCTTCCTTCCTTCCTTCCTTCCTTCCTTCCTTCCATCTCTCTCTCTCTCTCTCTCTCTCTCTCTCTCTCTCTCTCTCTCGTATTCCTGTGCAAAAGTTCATGGGAAAAAGTTCATCCGGTCTCCATGATTTCAGGCACATTGAATTCTGGTCTTTGGTAGATGCAGTTAATCCAGCCTAAGACTTTAAGTATAATCTAAGTCCAAGCCAGTACCTATGGAGCAACTGGGTGAATAAGCTTGCAGGTAGAAAACTTTGGCGATTCTAGCTGAATGTGGTGAGAAAAAGAAGGTTTGACATGTAATATCTCTTCAGTTTTCATCAAAAAAATTATTTAAGTATATTTAAATGTATTTGCTAATTCTAATTTTAATTATTTGCTAATTCTAATTTGGATTCCATAATCCTCTTCCAAATGAGGCAAACATAAGATCTAAGCAACACAAGGAGTGTTATCTGATCATGATCTCTCTAAAAGAGAGTCACTTGAGCTCACTTGGAACGCCAGTGAAATGCAATCAGCTTGCTAAATTTGGTGCATTATTTGTTATCTTTATGAAAATCTGCTCTTTTCTTAGGGCGTGCAATATTTCCCCTACATTCTTCTTTCTTTATCTCATTGTTTCCTTGTAAGGTTATCTCTCCAAGAATTTCCATAAGAAATACTATGTGTGGGTCAGTAGGTATGTTAGTCTGTTCGGGCTGACATAACAGAATAGCACTGACAGGATGGGTGGCTTAAATGATATAAATTTATCTTCTCACAGTTCTGAAAGCTGGAAGTCCAAGATCAAGGTAGCAGCCAGGTTGGTTTCTTTTGAGGCCTCTCTTCCTAGTTTGCAATAGACTCCTTTTCACAGTGTCTTCACATGGCCTCGTTTCTGTGCCCTCTCAGAGGGAGTGTGGGGGAAGAGGGAGCTCTGATACCCTTTTCTCTTCTTTTAAAGACACTAGTGCTATTGCATTAGAGACCTACCCTTATGACCTCACTTAACTGTGGTCACCTCCTGGGAGGCCTTATCTCTGCTTACAGTCACATGGTGGTTAAGCTTCAACATGTGAGTATTGGGGGGGGGGGCACACAATTCGGCTCATAATAGAATAGAATAGATAATATATAATAGTATAGATAGAAGTTCCACTGTAGGTCAAGGGCTGCAATATTTCTCAATGCCAGGAAAATAGCAGGTTCCTGATAAAAGCTGGTGGAAGGAATGGAACAGATATCAGGAAGAGTAAAACCCACAAATAGGTACTTAGCTTGTGAAACAGTTAAATTGGTAAATTTCTGAAATCCGGGTCATGAATATTTAAAAAACATTTAACTTTAGGTAATTGCAGTTATACTAAAATAATATATGTAAAATGGAAGTGGTGTAAACTTAAGGGTACTTAAGGGTATGCAAACCTCAATTTGAGAGAGCAGAATGACACAGAGGCTAAAAATTAGTCAACACAGAATTAGTGGTAAAAAATGACTTCCAGATCACAGGAAATTGATCTACTTATTTGGACTTAATTTGGAATATTTGTTCAAGTCTAGGGGAACCTAGAACTGCAAGCCTTGGTCTCTTAAATGATATTGGTGGCTGGGTGGCATTTAGTAGAAAAGCTGGGTCATAAGACTGAGCCAGCCCCACGGAGGGTGGCAAGGTCTCTCAGCTGAGTCCAGCAACACTGATAATGTGAAGCTCTTTAGCTAATATCTAAGCCCCTTTTTACAGAGTTGATGGTTGATCCTCTGAATTAATGCCAACTTCCACATAAAACTGTGCTCCGTTGGAACACTTTCTATTATGTGCTTGACCCAGGGTTTCATTTTTGTGGGTCATTGAGAGCTTGGGTGATGATGTGCTTTTCAATGTTTCCCCACTACTGAGGTATTCACAGTAAACCTTATTGCTACCGGTACGTCATCATGCTTTTTGCATGTCAAGTAGGGAAAATCGAGACTGTATCCAGACTAGGAAGGAGTGTGGTGGAATGACTAAGGAAAGAAAACGAAAAGGATGCATGGATTGTCTAATGTGAATTAGAGGAGGCAAAATAGGGGGATGATAGCTTTTGAAGGAAAAGGCTGGCATTTGCAGGAAACAACTGCTTTATTTTTTATTTTTTTTTTTCAATAAATGAAGTTTATTGTCAAATTGGTTTCCATACAACACCCAGTGCTCCTCCCAAAAGGTGCCCTCCTCAATACCCATCCCCCAGCCTCCCCTCCCTCCCACCCCCCATCAACCCTCAGTTTGTTCTCAGTTTTTAAGAGTCTCTTATGCTTTGGCTCTCTTCCACTCTAACCTCTTTTTTTTTTTTTCCCCCTTCCCCTCCCCCATGGGTTTCTGTTAAGTTTCTCAGGATCCACATAAGAGTGAAACCATATGGTATCTTCATAAGGCAGCATTGGGAACAGGGGTTGGAAATGAAGAGCAGGCCATTGTCAAGTCAATTAGGGAGGACCTTTCCAATATTAGAGTTGTTCATTAATTTAATGATATGCTTGAAGAGTCCTGATGTGGGAGATTCTCAAGCATAGGCTAGATGACATTTTGATAGGGAAATTTAGAAGAGACTCATGGGGGATTGGAGTTTTAGCTAATGGTCTTTGAGATTCATTTCTGTTTATTCTGACTACTCACAGTGACTCAAAGGTTAACACGTTGCATGAAAATGGCCAGAGGGAACTAATTAATCTAATCATTCATTGAAGACTGTGTTCTAAAAAGTACAGGGAGTATATGGTAGACTATAAAAGATTATTTTCATGTCTTTGATTAATACGTTACATATAAAGAAATGTTTGCAACCACCTTGAAGCTTGAAAATAGTGCTTCATCTTTATGTATTCTAAAATTCACATGGTCAATTTGATTTAATTGAGATTTATAATTTTTCTGCAGAAAAATACAGTAAGCAAAGATAAAAACTAGTTCAGCCCTCCTCCAAAACTATACAAACACTGAATAATTTGGCATTGCATTAATATATTTAGTTATCCCTTTTAGTAGAGAATCTTTAAAAACAGGAACATATCTCTATTTTTTTTTTTTTTTTTTTGTATTTTTGGTACCCATACTCTTAATCAGTGCTCAAGAAATGTCACTTGAATTGAGCTGAATTGATACATAATCTGTGCTGTCTCTTTAACAGATATAATTTGTTATATCAATATTATTAACAAACATAAGGAAATAGAGTCAGACCTACAAACAGTGCATACTTGAATAGCAAAAGTATTTTGTGTCATACAACTGGTAAAATTTAGGCTGGGGGCGCCTGGGTGGCGCTGTTGGTTAAGCGTCCGACTTCAGCCAGGTCACGATCTCGCGGTCCGTGAGTTCGAGCCCCGCGTCAGGCTCTGGGCTGATGGCTCAGAGCCTGGAGCCTGTTTCCGATTCTGTGTCTCCCTCTCTCTCTGCCCCTCCCCCGTTCATGCTCTGTCTCTCTCTGTCCCAAAAATAAATAAACGTTGAAAAAATAAAAAAAAAAAATTAAAAAAAAAAAATTAGGCTGACCTACGCCAATACCATCATTAATTCTTCAGGTACTGAAAAGAGCTGCAGGCTACAGAAATTAATTTACTCTGAAAAACAATGAGGGAAATTTCAAAGATTATCAAGAAAGGAGGGAATTTAGCTCAAAACCAAGCCAACAGTGGATGTATGGAATTACAGAACAAATATCTGAAAGCAGGATAGTGCTTATTACTTATTCTTTGCTAATTTTTATTTGGCTGCATTGTGCTTCTGATGATGTGTGTGTGTGTGCATGCTAACACCTCCTGATTATTATTAGTAGTAATTTTTTTCCTGCTTTCATAAACCGTCAAATAATTTAGCTGTCCCTCCTGCTGAGCTGTTGCTGAATGCAGGAAGTTTTCCATAATATTCAGTTACCATCACAATAGAATTTTGAGCTTGGACATTTGCTGAATCTTTAGCGCCCTCAGGACAATGTATTTGGCTGAAGCACCACAGGTATATTTTTAGCAAAATAAAATATTTCAGTGATCATGAACATTGTCCTTTTTTTTCATTGCTTCATTTTTTAAAGTTAAAAATTCAAAACAAAAACAGCTTACATTATAATTGAAGCATAAAGCTATATTAGGAGAGAGCAAAATAAACCTCTCATGTGAAATGTAGCTTAAAATAAATATTTGATCATTACTCAATGTTCTTAAACTCCCGATGAGATGTGGGAATTTATTTAGAGTCAGTACAAAAATGCAAGTAAAACCTCCTATTCCAGAAACCAAGGTAAAGTTGCAAAAAGTAACTAAGCTCATTTTTGTATTCTTAACACCTATTTCCTACGCAAATGAGAAATATTGTTTTTGTCATTTTTCTCTTTCCACATTCCTTCTCACTTTTTACCTAAGCAAATCTCTAGTAGTCATATGCTGGCCAGGTTGGACTATACATATTCCTGCACAGGGCCCTTAAGGAAATCGAAGCAGGTAGATTTCCCATTGGTAAGTATATTATTTCCTAGGGCTGCCATAACAAAATACCACAGACTGGGTATGTTAAACAACAGATTTTTTTTTTTTTCTAACAAGTCTGAAGACTAAATTCTAAGATTAAGATGTCAACAAGTTTGATCTCTTGCTGAGGTCTCTCTCCTTTGCTGGCAGATGCCCACATTCCCACTGTGTCTCACATGGTCTTTCTTCTGTATACTCATCTCTTTTCCATCTCTGGGGATCCACATCAGTCCCACTGGTCTCTGGGACACCAGTCAGTTGGATTAGGGCGCACGCCAAAGATTTCATTTTAATTTAATCATCTCTTTAAAGGCTCTATCTCCAATGAAGTCACATTCTGAGATAGTGGGGGGTTAGGGCTTCAAAACATAGAATTTTGTAGGGACACAGTTCAGCCTGTGACAGTGAGCTACCATATTTAAGCAGGAGATACCTGGTTAATCATTACATGTCACATCTTTTTATAAACACAAAATTGTACGCTTTGGGCCATGAGCTACAGACAGTCTCCAGGATTATGAAGACCAAAGTAAGAAAACTAAAATAACAATTTGGAGAACACCCTAAAACTGGTGAGTGGAGGAGAAAGAGTATCCTTATCATTTTAGATATCATGAATCAGGTGACGTATATTAGAAAGAATGGGATTTGTGTCACATGACATTTTTAGATATTTTATACTGTCTCCTTGACTTAATTTTGTTATATGGTGTTTTCAATGATTAAAACTTTTTTCAAACAATGTAATTAGACGTCTAATAAGAGAGTAAGGTACACAATGCCCAATACTTCTAATGTCCCCAGGCTTTTAAGGAAAACAGCACACATAAATCATCTAAGAAATGAAAATCAATTACTTGAAAAGTATTATTAGAAAGACAGGCTGAGAGGTCATTATTAAATCAAGCCTACAATGTTTATATCAGGAATTCTAATCAGGTAAGAAAGTCACAAGGGTGTGTTCCAAAAAAGATAAAACCTAAGACTGTTAGAAGATAAGTAAAAGGTTTTATATTTTAGAATCTAATATACTCTATCCCAGTTGCCAGCCGTTGTATTCTCCTTTGAATATGATAGGAATACACCAAAGTCGAGAACAAAGCATTAATCTCATGTTTGTGCCATACTAGGAATAGATAAATAGAATGCCAAAAGCAAGGAGAAGGGAAATGACACAATATGCCACCTACGAATATCTATAAAAATGCCATGTCTTGTAGCACACTTAAGTGAAATATAATGAGTAGGAACAGACAATACATATGTAATCTCCTGAATATGCCATTTGGGAAGGTGGAAAGGGTTACTCAGCTGGAAACAGCTTTGGCTTGATCCTGCTTCCCCTCAAGCCCTGGTTCTATTTCTTCTCTACATATGTGATAAAATTTCATATTTGCAAATATGTGGTATACACTCACTATCTATGTTTAAAAAGTCATTTTACAAAAGTCGTTATTTTACAGGTCCATACACAAAGAATAATTATTCAAATAACATAGTACTGTATCAAGCACAAAATCTAAGCTTCCCACTTTCCCTCCCTTTAAACTCAGAGGAAACTTTCTGCAGTTTAAAATTTATTATATATTTGTCTAGATAGTTCTAAATAATCTCCTTATAACCCTATTCCTTAATATGGCAAATTTGCACAAAACATATTGACTTATTATGAAAGGTAGGAAATTTAGCATATTTCCATTACCCATAACTTACCCCAATTTTTAGTACCCAAAATACAGTTTCTTACATAAGATACTCATACGCACATGTCTGCATCTATACATAAATGTTTCCATATTATTCTCAATTGATATATATGTATTTTCAGATTTACCAATTTTTTTTGGCTTGATACATATAGGAGATGTTCCCAGTTCTTCACCCCAACCTGTATCAGTGCCCTTAGTAATGTGAATTTGTGGTTACTCTTGTCAGGAGATGGTATATACTATATGCGCACCCCCCCCCCCAAATCTTGAATCTGGTCTGGACTTGCTATGGTCAATAGAATGTTGTAGAATTTGTGGTGTGCCAGGTGGGAATCTAGATCTCAAGTTCTTATGCACCGCTGATCTTTCTTTTGGACAAGAAATTCATCATGAGAATAAGTCTGGCAAACAGGCTAGATAGGAAGGACCTTGTGGAGAAGAGCTCAGTTGTCCAGCTGGCACTATATCTGACCAGCTTATGGTCAACCCCCGATATTTAAGTGGGCTGAACCAAGATCAGAAAAAATGACTACTTGAGCCACAGTTGTCCAAAGGAGCCTAGTCATTACCAGAAAAATGATCCAGTGGACTCTAGGTTTGTGAGTAAAAATAAATATTTGTGTGTGATAACACTGAGGTTTGGGTGGTTGCTTCTTATGAAGAATCATCTCTAAATTCAATAACTCCTCTATGCTCAATATCTTTCTGTATTCTTTTCATTACATTTCTCTATAATCATGACATTTTAAAACATTTCTAAATGTTTTTAAGTTCTAATTTCATTCTAGAGTTTATTGTCATTGCACATTAGGGTTAGTTCCATTCTTCTTGAAGTCCAAGCTTCTTCCTTCTTGAATTGTTTTTTGTTTTTTGTTTTTTTGTTTTGTTTTGTTTTTTTACTGAGTGCATTCTCGGGCAATTTTTCACAAAATTATAAGAAAGATTTACTGAGTTTTCCCATGATAAAGTCTTCTTTTTATCATTATACTATATTGCTATGTTGGATGAATATATAATTCTATATTTTGAATAATGTTCTGATAAGTATTAAGATAATGCCTTGATATCTCATGTTTTAATATTCTTTTTTTAAATAAATAGTTTAAGGTAATTCTGGCCATCAATTGACTTAATTTAGCTATATTTATGATTTTTAGGGGCTTTTTGTAATCTTCTCTTTATCTTAGATGTAGGGAATACGAAGAGTATTTGTTTGGGTTTGTATTTTTTTTATCATTATTATTTTTCATTGAAGTTGGTCTTGGGTAAGCTTTTGCCCTCTAAATAACTTTACTTTCTCCTCATTTTTAAAAACAAATAATGTGTTTTTCTCTCCATTAAAAGTATTTTGTACTACTAGAAAGCATATGAAAATTTTCTTTATTTTGTTTGTTTTGGCTCTGCTGGATCAATTTGCAATTCTGCAATATCCATTTAGTTTTATTTTTTTGGAATTTTTTCTTCTCCTCCCCCCTTTTGCCCTCTTCTGGAATGTTTCTTTTATCCTTTGTATGGAATATTTTCTTTCATAAGTTATCATTTAATTTCTGCTTTTCCCCTATTTATTTTTAGCCCAGATTATATTATAAAAGCAAATAGAATCTCATTGAAAATAATGATTGATTTTCTACTTTCCTGGGAGTCCTGGATAAGTTGTTTTTCCTCTGTGTTATTTGTCCTATTTGTAGACTCTTGATATTTTGCTTTGTATTATTTATGTTTATAAGTATATACAAGGCATACCAATTCTGTTCTTACAATTATTCTCTGACCTTACTACTGTCTAACTTCTGGTCAGAACGTGCCGAGTGGAATTCACATTAGGATGTATAAGAAGAGCATAAGTGAGAAGGCTAATAACCCTTTCCCTGCCAAAATAATAACAATTTTACTTTGGGAATATAACTCATATTTTGGGGGCCTCAGAGTCGGACAAATTAAATCTACATTTTTTTAAATTTTATTTTGGAGCAAATCCTCTACTGAACATAGAATTATGGGAAAATTGAGTAAAGCTGGCCAACCCACTCAACTGCTGCAAGATTAATCATCTAGTCTATCAGCCTGAGTAGTAACACTTTCCTCACACTTGCTCTTAGTTTATACTGAGTAGGTCAATATGAAGAAGGGAGGAGTTGAGGGATACATAACATGAAAATAATGCTTCCATATGAAAAATGAACAACTCACATAACCACTTGAACATTTTCTTCTGTAAACTCTGAGTTGCTGTATCTGCCATTCGACCTTCAGTAATCCATCCAAATCTCCCTCTGCCGATATCGAACCTCCTTCCTGCAGTCAGTGCCTTGTGTAAGTTTTTGCTTTTGAGGAAGGGAGGAAAGAAAATGTGTGTGCTCACTCTGCCATTTTTCTTAGAGTAATATTCTCTACTTAACTCTTGGTCATATGCACTCTATCCACAGCACTCTACGATGCCTCACTCTAGTTTTATACTGCCTTTGAGGGTCTGATTCTATTTGAATTCTCGCCAGAGTGGTGAATAAAAAATGACTTCCCTGTTCAAAAAAAATTACCCCCACAACCTCTACCACTCTGGAAATGGGATAATCTTCAAATGGGATAATCTGATTAGCTTTTGCTTACTCTCTTGTTTACCATAAATTACATTGCTCTGGATGTTGAACTTGACGTATGTTGGTACCCTCTTCAATTAAAGAAGGATCTCTCAGTATAGAGAGTCATGTATCTCTGTCCCTTTGCTGAAGCCTAAAACCCCATGCCTGTTCTCCTTCTTTTGGTGCTTCACACAACACATGGTAAGACACAGGGAGATTTAGTAGAAAGACTACATACTGAGTTGTGACCACCTCTGTCCCTACTTCCAATAGAGGTCCCCAAACAGAACAGTTTGACAATTTAACACTTAACTCTGAAGGAAAGTTCAGGTTGCTTATCTAAAAAAAAAATTCAAATAATTTTCTGCGAGAGACTGGAAAACTAATTTGGGCTTACCTATAAACAACCTGACTGTCATTCTGTATCCAAGCATAGTGGTCAGCATCTTAGACTATCATCCTAAAGGAAATCTGAAAGTTCACAAAATATGATGACATATATGGAATATAATCATCTCTCTTTGTTCTTAAAAGTAAGTGAATTTATGATAATTGCCGAATATTTGAGAAATTCTGAAATATAAAATTAAAATAAAATACAAGATAAAAAAAGGAGAAATGTCTTTGAAGCAATCTGCAAAAGAGTACATACAAATACTTTTTAAAAAGCAGATGTTACACGTTAGTATAAGAAAATTTCCTGAGTTGAAGAAAAACACAAAGCTTCAATGAAAGTAACTGGTAAGGTAAGTACCTGCATCTACCTGGTTAGATGCAATGAGAAAGTGTATAGATAGGTAAACCCCAGGTGAAATTTCAGAAAATGAGATACATAAAAATCCAGAATGCTTCTAGAAAGTAAACAAGTTTACTAGCAAACCAATATGCAGCAGACTGACATCAGAGAGGTTAAACCTGCTCGATGGGCGAAAACAGTGAAGCAACACCTTCCACGGAATGAAGGACATGACTCACAATTAGTCAAGATATTAACCAAACATGGGAAAGGAAAAGAGACTTTTTTTTTCACTTGACAGATTCAGAAAATTTACCCACAGTTTACTAAGAGAGTAAAGTAGTAAGACGCATGTAATCAATCAATCAATCAATCAATCAATAAAGTAAGTAAGTAAGTAAACCAGGAAGATGACCTAGTATCAGTATAACAACCAGTATAACAATCAGTATAACAGTATAAAAAACCCAGCAAGCCAGTTAAAGAACAGCCCAGAATAGCAACTCCCCTGAAGGCCTTGAGCAGGAGGGTATATATTTAAGTAAGCAGATTGCCAGATATCAATGAGGTTCTTAAAGAGTGTTCCAGAGGGACGCCTGGGTGGCTCAGTCGGTTAAGCGGCCGACTTCGGCTCAGGTCATGATTTCACGATTGGTGAGTTCGAGCCCCTCGTTGGGCTCTGTGCTGACAGCTCAGAGCCTGGAGCCTGTTTCAGATTCTGTGTCTCCCTCTCTCTGACCCTCCCATGTTCATGCTTTGTCTCTCTCTCTGTCTCAAAAATAAATAAACGTTAAAAAATTAAAAAAAAAAAGAGTGTTCCTGAGACTTTGGCTCACTTGAGGCCATGAACTACTATGCATAGAAGATAGGAATATTAAGTTGTCTCTAGGACATAGTAAGATAAAAACAGGTATGGTACAAATATGAAGAACTTGGTCCAAATTAGTATATGAAATAAGCATACTACTAAGAGGTATAATAATATTGATGTTATTCAATGCATGGAACCAATAACAAGCTGGAAGACATTGCAGTAATGAAAAATAAGACACATGTCTTGTCCCAAGATTAAAATTTTTTTAAAAAGTTACATAAGACTATGCAAACTGTATTGTTCACTGTGGTTGGCCACTAGCTGCATTTGGTTATTTAAATATATATAATTAACCTGAAGAAAATACAATTTAAAATTCAGCCCATCAGTTTCCCTAGCCACATTTCAAAATTCTTGATAAGCACATGTGACTAGTAGCTACTATATGAGACAGCACAAATATAGAACATTTTTATTATTACAAAAATTTCTATTGAGCAGTACTGAGATAGAGTGTTATACCACTTACATAAAATTTGAGACATGCAAATCAAACTGTATATTTTAGGTATATTCCTTAGCTTAGGCTGGGCTACTGTAACAAAATACCATAAACCCAGTGGCTTAAATGACAGACATTTATTTCTCACTTCTGAAGTCTAAGATCAAGACAGCTGTAGATTCTGATGAAAACCCTCTTCCAGGTTATGGATGCCTTTTTGCTGTATTCTCATGTGGCAGAGAGGAAGGGGGGACTCTGGTCTCTTCTTCTTCTTAGAAGGACACTATCTCATTGGGGGGGCTCAATTTTCTCATGGCATCTAAACCAAATTATTTCCCAAAGGCTCTCCCTCCAAATACATCACAATAGAGATTAGAGCTTCAGCATATGAAGCCCTATGGGGGTTCACATTCAGTCCATAGCATTCTACCCCTGCCTCTCCCCCCAACAAGGCACATCCTTTTTGCCTGCAAAATACATTCATTCCACCCCAATGGCCCCCACACATCTTAACTTGTTCCAGCATGAACTCTAAAGTCCCAATTCCAAATCTCAGCTGAATGTCATATAAACCAAATCTGGGTGATTCATAGTGAGGTTAGACCAACCCCCAAGTCTTTGGTCAAAGTCCACTTGGCCTTTTAACAGAGGCAGTGGCCCTGATCACCTTGGAGCCACCTTGGGGGCCCATTGCTCCCTTTTCTTGAAGAACGATACAAGTTACAGCAGAATAGAATAGTTTAGCTTCAGGTCCTGCTGAGTCTGAGTCCCACAGCCTTCTTTCGGTCCATAGAATGTCTGCCCCCTTCAATTCAAAAACTGGCAGGCTCCTGATGAAGTGTCTGACTCAGTCCCTGTTACACACCCATAATAACCTGCTTATCAGATGGTTACTAGGCCACACCTACGTGTTCTCCTAAGAGCACATTTTCTCTCTGTCTCTGTGTCTCTCTCTGTCTCTCTGTCTCTCTGTCTCTCTCTCTCTCTCTGTGCGTGTGTGTGTGTGTGTGGTAGGATGGACTGAAATTTTTCCAAATCTTTAAGTTCTGATTCCTTTTTGCTGAAAAATTCCTCCTTCAACTCATTTCTGTCTTCTGGCATTTTTACTAAGCAATCAATCAGGGGGCCTAGCACCGCCTTCAAAACTTTTTTTGGAATTCTTCTCAGTGAAAGATTCACTTCTATCGCTTGCAAGTTCTCTCTTCCATAAAACACTAAAACACAATTAAGTCAAGCTCTTTGCCACCCTATGGTGAGGATTGGCTTTCATTCATTGTCTAATAACATGTTCCTCAGGTCCATCTGAGATCTCAGCAGAATCACCCGTAAGGTCTCTATTTCTACCAATGTTGTGTACATGGCTATTTACAGGTTCTCTACAGGAAGATGGACGTTTTCTCTATAGCTCTCCTCTTTTCTTTCTGAACTCTGACCGGAACTGGCAGTCCCATGTTCATGGCAACCTCAGTTTTTTCTAGCATGCACCACGAGACTCTTTAAGCCTCTGCTCATTATTCAGCTTTGAAGCCATTTTCACATTTTTAGGTATTTGTTACAGCACCCCACTTCTCAGTGCCAACTTCTATATTTGTCAGTTTGGGCTGTTATTTCAAAATACCATAGACTGGGTGGCATAAACAACAAACATTCATTTCTCACAGTTTTGAAGGCTGGAAAGTCCAAGATCAAAGTAGATTCTTGGTTTGACGACATTTGTTTTCTGTCCTCATCCGACCTTTCTTCGGGGCGTGCATGGGAGAAACAGAGAGCTCTGGTCTCTTCTTCTTGTAAGGATATTAATCCCACAGAGGGATCCCATCCTCATGACCTCATCTTAACATAATTGTCACCCAAAGGGCCTACCTCCCAGCACCATCACACTGGGGATTAAGGTTTCAACATATGAAATTTGAGGAAACACAAATACTCAATCCATAGCAGCAGATCTATATCTAAATCTATAACGTATAAAGAAATGCAAGGGGGTGATATTCACAAATCTACTGTATCAATTTATGACTTATGCTGTCATATAAATATGTCTTTATATCTAGATGCACACCCATTGTCTTTGGTTCAGCTGGGCTTTTATTAATAGATGATTTACTGTAGTGTTTTGCTTTATTAAGTTTTTATTATTTCAAAAGCTCTTGGCTAAAGAGCCTCAATTCTTATGTTTTTTTTTTTTTTATTATTATCCTGGAGCCATTTTTATTCTGGTTCTGATGTTTAAAACAGAGACATTTTTGCTAGACCCTTAATTCCAGTGCCCAAAACCTGTTAGTCCCTGTTGAGGACTCTCTCCTTCCTGTTTGACTCAGTCCGTGATCCCATTCGTGGCATTCTCCCTGGACTCCTACTTGGGATGTTGCTGTGATTCCACCATGTCAGCGTTTGGGATGAAGAATTGTCAGTGTTTCCTGTGACAAATAGTCCTAAGATGCAAATCCTGTATTTCACCCAAATTAGGGGGCGCCTGGGTGGCTCAGCCAGTTGAGTAGCCGACTTCAGCTCAGGTCATGATCTCATGGCTCATGAGTTCAAACCCTGCGTCGGACTCTGTGCTGACAGCTCAGAGCCTGGAGCCTGCTTCAGATTCTGTGTTTCCCTCTCTCTTTGCCCCTACCCTGCTCACACTCTGTCTCTCACTCTCTCTCAAAAATAAATATTTTTTTTAAAAAGGAAATTGACTGGTTAGCTTTATTTCCATGAGGAAAAAAAAAAAACAACTTTGTAGATTCATCACTACCTGGTTAAAGTTCATAAAAAAACTATTTTGGGATCCATCTCCAACCAAGCTGATAAGGATCTTTGTTTTAGTTCACATTCCTTCAATCTGGCACTTAATTTCTCCCTCTATTGAATACAATTTTTCCCTCAGTATCTGACTTCAGTATTATTCTCCAAGACCTTACCCAAAATACGAAAGTAATCTGTATTTCCTCAGGACAATGTTATATGTCGCTTATTATCCTATAGAACAGACCACTATTATGATGTTTACTTGTTTTCCTAGCTAGAATGTATGTTTCTGTAATGAAAGGTGTTCATACAAAGTTTACACAAAATATTTAGTAAAATGCCTGAAAATACTGTGGGTTTTCAGTAAATGTTTACTGAAAGACTGATGAAATTCTTGTGACAACAACAAGGAGGCAAAACAACATAAGCCCCCTCCTGTGTCCTCATAATGGTCCGTTTGTTGCATAAACTTTGTGGCACAATATTGTGGATATCTCCCCAAAAGACTTGCTGCCCATTGGATATAGGCACTGTCTTATTTCTGTATGTATTGTATTATTTCTGTATGTAGTGATTGCCATATAGAAAATAAGTAATATGGAGATAACAGAATTTTCATTCTAAAAATAGGGAAAAAAACTTTTGGTATAAGGTATATACAAAAAACTTTCTGACAAATATCTCGTGACATTATTTACTAGGCAATTTGACTTTTCCATTTGCCTTTAATATGATTCAAGAGTATAGTAACATTTTTTCATTAATTATCAGAAGAAAATTCTTAGCCTATCCATGTCATTTGATGTGAAGAAGATACTACTAAACTCTGTTCAATATTTGTTGAAATATTTTCACCCTGGCATGTAAAGAGATAAGACAAGTAGTCAGTGAATGAATATCATGTAGTCTGAAATTATTTAAATAGATTAAAATCCAATTGGTACTCAGCACTCACCATGAGCAAAGCACTCTGTCTTGCCCTTATTGGACATCACAAGATCAAGAAAAGATACATTTGATTCCCCTGTCTTAATTCTATCACAATGGCAGAGATTGTCTTCACTGCCTTTGATGAAACTCCAGGGAGCATCTTAATGAGTAAGATCAAATAAATGTTTTCTTCTGCTCAGTTATTCATTTTTTATGCTGATCTAACACACACAGAAAACAAATAATTATTAGAAGGTAAGTTAGATTGTGTGTGTGTGTGTGTGTGTGTGTGTGTGTGTGTTAAACACATTCTTACTCTTTCCATGTATCACAGTATCTAAATTTGACTCATTTAAAAAAAATTTTTAAAAGATAAATAGCATGCTGCTTGGGGTATAGCAGTTGCCACCTCAATCACAAATTCTGACATTTCATGTTCAGTTTGCCTAAAGTACTTTCTCGGCATAAAAGTGGGGCTTTTAATCACTCCTGTGAACCCATGAGTGGATAAGGTAATAATAATGGAGAAAGATGAAGAAAGAAACAACCAGTTGGTTAAAAGAATATATAAAATTTAACAATGAATGCTGTAGCCTCAAAGAAGTGGGAAAGGATTAGAGGTGCACAATATTAGAATTTATCCTGAGAAAGAAACAAAAACAGACATCCCCTTTCCTCTTCCACTCTTCTCTCAATTTTGCAATCATGAACCTGTGACGGGGAGAATAAAAAATAAAATGTTAGAGGTTTTGGAGCGAATAAATTGTTTTTGTTTCTATTTCTAGTTTTGTTTTAACCAGTGAGCATTTTGGTGATGGTGAAGAGTATATCCACTTTCATTTATTTATTTTAACTTTTTTCATGCCAGACTTTCTATATCTTGACTATGTGTTTCTAATACTTGACTATGTGTTTAAGAATGATAAAAAAAAAGGAAAAGAAATAAAAAGAAAGAAAGGAGAAAGGAAGAAAGGGAGAGAGTGAGGGAAGAAGGGAGGGAGAGAGGAAGGAAGGGAGGAAGGAAGGAAGGAAGGAACAAAGGAAGGAACCTTATTGCCTTCAGAGAAAGAAAAGAGTTGAATGTTAAAATTGTCAAGGGATTTGCACTGGCTTTAACTTGAAGGTGCAAAAGAGGAATTTTATGCTTCCTTTTAGGTTAACCATCCTAATTTCAAGGGTTTAATAAATCAGCTTAGTTGTAATAAAGCTTCTTAAAACATATTTCTTTCCCACTACTGCAATATAATTCTGTATCTAATTTCAATTCTTATAGTTATTTGTGCCTTTATTAATACCATATTTTATTGAAACTAGTTTTATATAAACAAAGATTAGAATACATGGAGGAATTAGAATTTCAGCATTTAATGAGGCAGTATCAAGGCATATGATTGCAAAAAAGTTTTGTCAATTTAACCAAGACATACTTAACCTCTGAATGGCTCATTAGCCCACATACTGGAATTATGATTTGCAATGGAGAAATGATAATATACTACTCTGTAAAGTCTATCTTATAAATTATCTCTCTATGGCTTGCACTTTAATTTAGGGCATCAAATAAATCCTCTGCAGGTAATATTCCTGGGGGAAATAATGATGATCACATGCAATTTTCTAAACTTGGGAAATACTAGAATCCAGAAAATACATAGCCAATAACATGGTGAATAACTACTGAGATATATCCCATGTAGTTTTAAGTGATTAATTACATAGTCTTAAGACTGCAGAAGTTAGTGCCATGTTGATTCAGCTATTGCCATTTTCATCTGCCTTTGTCCTCATTAGACATTAAAACAAAACAAAACAGAACAAAACAAAACAATCAAGACAAAGCAAAAGTATAGTGTCGTAGCTAGAAACACTGGCTTTGGAAACTGAGACCAGAGTTTGAATCCCTGTTCCACTGTTTTCTAGTTCTGTAAACTTAACCAAGTTACTAAGCTTTCCATAAATTTAGTTTCCACAAATCTTATATGTCATTGTCATCATCATCATCATCATCATCATCATCATCATCATCATCTTAATAGGTAATTATAGCACATAATGCTTGTACCTTTGACCCACAACATATTTCAGCTCCATTTGTAGTAGAGAGTTCCTAATCTTTCCACTAGTGTCTCACTTCATAGGCCTGCTGAGACTTTCAACTTTCCTATCTCTGTGTTCCTTATGAAAGGAAGCTTGCTCAGGTGTACTACACTCAGGGAAGACCCAAAGAATGGGGATGGGGTGAACATAAGAGTAGAGAGATTAGCCCAGGTGCAACTCCATGTTTCCTACTTTGGAAGTCCAGTTGTGTGGCATATTCTACACAATTCCTCACAGGGCCTGCAGTGGGATTGAGCCTCAGCTGGCCACAGGTCAGTAATAACATCTGCTCTCATCTTTCCTCCTTCTTTATCTCATCATCTCTCTTTCTACCCTATTTCTGCTTCCTTACTCTTACTTTTTCTTGACTCATCTACCTGTATCCAATACTTGTTCTAGGTCCCAGTAGACTCAAACTAGAGAGTTGTATCTTATTATCATGGTAGTCATCATCTTCATTGTCATCATCATTGTCACCATCCTCATTCTAATCAGGATTATTTGGCGTTTATTCCCATAATGTTATCACATTATGATAAGAAAATATTAATTCTTTCCAATGAATAAAGATTTCCATGACTGATACATTTATTTGACACTTTGGAATGCAAAATAAGCAAATAAAATAATTGTGAGGGATGTATAGTGCTTCTGTGGTTGTTTACGTGCCATTTAATTGAATAACATTGATCAGCATTTACATCATGTAGATTTTATAATGACTTGGTAAAGTATTATGATATTTTTCTTTCCTTAATTTAAGCTTACTATAACGATGAATCATATCAAAATGGTTGATACCAAAAGTATTTTTTCAAGTATGGAAATTCAAAGCAATTTTCAAAACACTTAATCGCAAAGATATTAAAGCACATTGGAAAACCATATCTTTATGAAACCAGTTGGTCTGATCATTTTTTTCTACTCATCAAATATCCAGAATTAGTTGATATCAATTAAACATTTATTCCAGAAGATAATACAATTATAGGGTATAAACTGTGATATAACTTGAAATGCTTATTAACTCAGATCAGTCTTCCCCAGAATTCTTATGTTTCATTTGCTCAGTATATAGTGACCTTCATCTTCATTCTCATTGCTTTAAAGCATATTATCAATGCAAGTTATATTTAAATTCAATTCTGTTCAATAAGGAAAACTGTTTGCACAGAGCTGTGCTATAATTATTTCAAATCATCAAAGCTTAATAATTTCAATTGAATCCTATGATTTTAAGAGATGCAAAACCACATGACAGTAATAGCTTTGTGATAAATCAAGTTTTGACACACATAAAATTATTTGGTGTATAATAAGAACATATATTCAATATTAAAGACTATTGTAAAGAACACAATCCTCCAAAAATGTTACTTCTATCTGCGCAATAATTTCTCACACAAGGTACTTGGACTGTACCAGTACTAATCTACATTCTGCAGATCAAAGATGAATAACATACAATCACTTAATTTTAGCAGGTCATAATCTATTAGGAAAATAAATAAAAATAAATAGTTATAAATACATTTTATAATTTCTGTATTACATATATATTAAAACAAAACTATAACATTGTAATAACTGGTGGTGATCATGCAAATTTCATGATAAGATTGAATTTGACCTGGATCTTGAAAAATAAGAAGGTAGTTTCTAAGTGAAGGTTTTTGAGGAGAGAATTCCAGGTAACATAATATCATGGACAGAATATATGCAACAGGAAAAAAGAATACCATAATTAAGGCATTATCCAGTATGGTGAAATATGGTGTGAAAAACCTAGAAATATCAATTGGGTTGTGTTGTCATGGCTATTGTATTTTACAATTACATATTTGAAGTTCACTGGGTAATTAATGCAGAAGCCATCTGCAAATTATGGACAGACATCTCCTTCTATATTTAACATCTCACTTTTAGATTTCTCAAGAAGTTCTCAAGACATTTCTTTGTTTCCTTTTCTGATCTAAAATTCTCCTGGGGTGATGATTACATAGTGACTGTCTATGTGTGGGTAACTGTGAAATGTACATTACCACTGCAATATTTTTTCCTGAAAGATAGACAGACACTATACATATCATGTAGACTTGCAGAGAAGTCTAAGAGGAATCTTAAAATAAATATGTTCAAAACTAAATCATTGACTTTATCCCTAAAATATTTTATCACTGATATTCCCCATTTCAAGAAACTACCACCACCAACACACAAACATGCACACACACACACACACACACACACACACACACACATTCAAAGGAACTGTCTTCAGTTGCTTTCTTTCTCCAACACCTTATACACCTTCCAGTCTACCAACAGGTCCTGATTTCACCATTAAAATCAGCATGATCTCTTCTCTACTTTATTTCCACTCTTACACACTTATCCCCATGACCACCCTGTCTTCTGGAAAAGTGGAAGAGCCTTTCCACTGGCCTCCCTGCTTTCACACTTCGCTTCCTCTAATCAGTTCTTCACACCAAAGCCAAAAGGGACCTTTTAGAAATGTGTTGCAGGGGTGCCTGGGTGGCTCAGTCGATTAATGTCCACCTTTGGACATTGAGATCAGGTCATGATCTTGTGGTTCATGCGTTCAAACCCTATGTCAGGCTCTGCGCTGACAGTTCAGAACCTGGAGTCTTCTTCAGCTTCTGCGTCTCCCTCTCTCTCTGCCCCTCCCCTACTTGCACTCTGTCTGTCTCTCTCTCTCAAAAAAAAGAATAAGCATTTAAAAACTAAAAAAATAAAAAGAAATAAAAATGTGTTGCTTTTCTTATACCACATTCTCTCTTATTTAATGTGGACAGACCATACCATGTCCCTGGCTGTTTCTTGGGCTCTAATTCTCTGCCGAAGTCATTTTCCTGAATATCTCTTCCTTGTGAATGAGGTGTTTGCTTACTTATTGAGTAAGGCCTAAAATGTTCTGTCAGTTATTTTTTTCTTTTTTGTACATGGTCATTCTCTGTTTTACCAATAATTTGCCCATTGTTTTATCTTCAACGTATTATTTATAATTAACTGAAATTGTCCTTTTCTACTATATTTTTATTTGCCAATTATCTTCCACCAATACCTCATTTAAGAAAAACTAGAAAGTTAACCCTATTACAATAAAACTCATGTCTGTATTATTTCACTGCTATATCCCCAGCACCAAAGAACCACAAAATTCATTGTAGAATAAAAATATATATTTTATACGAAAACCAGAGCATCAGTGCTGCCCCAGTCAAACTTGAAGCATGAGCTTCAGAGAAAGATATTATAGCATAGTCTTCGTTTATATTGGCCAAATGTCTACAACAATTGCTGACCCACAGAAGGCATTCCATAAATATTTGTGAAACAATTGAATAGCCTATGCTAGAGAAAGAAGAGATACAGAGATAATATATTTCCAAAAACAACTATATGGTGTGGTAAAATTCAAAATGTCTTTATTCCCAGAGAGCAAACATGGGTGGCAGCTGAACGTTGAGAGTCTCTGGCTATCGCCAAATGATTTCCATTGTAAGGATAAAAGTGATCCTCTAAAAGAAGTTATAAAGTAAACAACGTGTACCATGGCTTCAGGCAAACCAAAGATACTAATGAAGAAACCGGAGAGAACTCTAGCAAAGCACAAAGACCAATGATCTAATGGGAGGCCACTTTGCCACTCTCAATGAAGAAACATAAACTTTCCCTTGAACATGCATTTTAGACAGATAGAAATGAGCACTTGCCACAACCAAAAGGATGTTAAACTATCTGACCCTACATAGTTATGTGATTTTCTGTATCAAAAATTTTTTAAAAGGGGCGCCTGGGTGGCTCAGTAGGTTGAGCGTCCGACTTCGGCTCAGGTCATGATCTCACAGTCTGTAAGGTCGAGCCCCGCATAGGGCTATGTGCTGATAGCTTAGAGCCTGGAGCTGCTTCGGATTCTGTATCTCCCTCTCTCTCTTCCCCTTCCCCGCTCATGCTCTGTCTCTCTCTGTCTCAAAAATAAATAAACCGTTAAAAAAATTTTTAAAAAATGTTAATGGAATAGTTCAATGATGATGATGATAATTGAGTTGTCATGGAAAGTGAATGCTTTGTTCTTACCTATATCACCAACCAAATTGTTTCTCTTATCTTTATATCTAACAAATATTTAAGAGGTTCTACAGATTTTATCAGAAAAAGAAGATAGCACAATCTATCTGTCACAAGTCATCCAGGAGCATATACTACAGCAATAACTCTGCCTTGGCTTCAATTAGAAATAAAACCAGTCATTAAGCATTAAAACCACTCACTTGCCTTAATTGCTGTACTTACATGATTTCTCATTATGTTTGACTATCTAAAGACATTTGCTGATGGAGAAGGACTTTCCTCTTTATGTCTGTTCATCACCTGCTCTGAAAGTAATTTGAATTCATAGGAGAAAAAATCGCAGTTTTTACAACCTGATTCCCACCCAGTGTAGTTCACAAGATTGTTACGAAATACATTTTCAAAAACTTGCATAATTGAGCCTTTCCATAACTTTAGACTGATTTGAAGAATGGGGTGCAAGATTTTCGCTTATTTACTTAATGATGTGGCCACAAACACGGTTAATATTTAAATATAGACAAAACCTTATCGTGGGATGTGAACTTACATAGAAAATACCTATAAGAGAGGCCGTATATGCATGCTAAGAGAAAGCTAACTTTTGTGTCAGTAGAAAAATTAGTGAGTGTATCTGAGGCCTAAAGTTAGTGGCAAGCTTTTTTGGCAATGTTGGAAAAGGAATCCCATAAGAGAAAAATAACACCTAGCCTCTCTGGCCAAGGATCAGAATTGCAGAAATAGGGATGATGGCCAAATTAGACAGTATTATTAAAGTGATGATGTTAAGGTATGGTAGCCATTTTCTGGAACGTAAAATAGTCTCTGGAGAGATGACAATATTTGAGATTTCCTGGAGTATTGTCCCATCCATACCTCCATGGAATGTATTTGCTTATTTTAATGCTGTTCTTTTTTTTTTTTTTTTTTTTTTTTTTCTCTTGAGGACTTGATATAATGTTTACTTTTTGTATGAGCCACTTAGGCCAACTTGCCTATGATTATCATCTGGTCACTTAGAAAGATTGACCCATGCAGTAAGAATAGAGGCAGCAAGATCTCAGAGAGTGGACACTGAAAGCATATAATTCAAGAACTGGACCATATGAAATTTTTAGGGGAGGTCGAGTCATACCAATTACAGGAGAACAAGGGAACTATGATAGGATTAAAAAAAACATATTGAGTTCTGAGATGCCTGGATGGCTCAGTCAGTTAAACATTTGACTCCTGTTTTCCGCTCAGGTCACGATCTCATGGCTCATGGGTTCAAACCTGTGTTGGGATCCGTGATGACAGTGTGAAGCCTGGTTGAGATTCTCTCTCTCCGTCGTCCTCTGCCCCTCCCCCCACTAGCACTCACTCTCTCTCACTCTCTCTCTCAAAATAAATAAATAAACAAAAATAAATAAATAAAAGTGAAAAAATATATCGAGTTTAAATATGTACTGCATTGGTTTTATAAGCCTTAAAACTTTGATTATTTAATCCTTGAAATAATCCACGCATATTAGGTAATTCAAAAACTACAGAACTCAATGGTGATTTATACAATGAGCCATTAGTGGAGCTAGGATTTCATTTTAGGTTTATCTGATTCCAATTGTCATTCTCTTTTCAACATTCAACATTGACTATTGCCCATAGCAATCACATATGGTCAGGAAAAAAGTCATACATTTGAAGTAAAATAACATTACTTAGCCATGCAAGAATGTGGTATTATAGAAATAATACAAGGAGACTTTCTGGAATCAGAGGGTATTTAACAATGCATTTTGTTCCTAGGAGGACTACATGATTATTGATTATACTTACTTTGGAAACATTCTGATTATAAACCTGTGAGAGATAACTATCATTTTTTTCCCCAGGAAAGTCTTTAGAGACTTGCTGTAGGCTATTTCCGGTGAACCTTCAGGGAACCTTCAGGGAACCTTCAAGGAATACTATTTCAAATTGTTTGAGGTATTTTTTTCATCAATTAATATCTTATATATTAAGGTCAGTAATAAATGGAATTCATATGCTAATATTACAAATTCAAAACATATTATATTGAACAGAAAATTTTATTTGAAATAAGTTGAGGAATATGTGGGTGGCGCAGTTGGTTGAGTATCCAACTCTTGATTTCAGCTCAGGTCATGATCTCACTTTGTGAGATCAAGCCCTGCACTGGGCTCTGTGTGCTGAAATGGGAGTCTGCTTGGGATTCTTTCTCTCTCTCTCTTTCTGCCCCTACCTTGCTTGCATGCACATATGCTCTCTCTCTCACTCAAAATAAATAAATAAACATAAAAAAACAAGCTTTACTTACAAAAAAAGAAAGAAGTTTAAACCATAAACTTTACATAGCAAATTCTGTAGAACTAACGGAATGACTTGAAATATTCCTTTATCAATTCATGTCTTCGTCCTCACAAGGTTGCTACTGTCTAGTCAAAGATTTTTACTGAATTTTAATCCAACCTGACTAATGTACATAGGTAACCAATGTAGCAAGTCTGAGCTAAACTCATATTAACTCCAACGTGACTGAAATGACTGGGCAGCTGAGATATTAACCAACAGTTATCAAGAGAAAAATGTCTTGAATACATGGCCTGAGGTTGCATCTCAATGAGGTATGAAAATTAATTAACTGGGTCATGAAATTAATAAATGATAAACTTGGCAGTTTTAGAAATACCTAAAGAGTAACTCACTTTTAGTTGTCAAATGAATGTGACCAGCACTGGCTGGGTTCATTGTTCCTGGAAATACTTTGGATCATTCCATGAAATTAAAAGTATAGGTAGCATATAGGTAGCATTGATATCAATATTACCACAGAACCATCTAAGCCTACTTATAAGTTTGCATTTTTCATCTTAAAACAAATAACCCCACACTGCTTCATAAAAGGAGAGAGTACTTGCTGTGTAATAAACTACAGGATGGGAGTGAGCCAGTTACAGTCACTAGAGTTAGCCAATTAACATCAATGTTGCATAGGTTTTTTCATGCAAATTGTCAACAAAAAGAAGCAAAATCGCTTCAGTATGTGAACCTCATCATAGAAAAGTCATTTAAAAGGAAATATAATCAACAAGGAAAGGAAATGGCATTTAAATGATACTGCTTCGTGCAATGTAACACATTTAAAATACAAGGAATGTCTTCACGTTTGGAACAAACTCTCTATAAACACTGACAGTAGAAGAATGGAAAAACAACCTTGAATACTGCAGTAAATATGAAGTTAAGACACCACAATTGTTGGAATATCTAGACTGAACTGTGTGTCTAATTCGAGGAAAGAAACAACTTATCCCCGAGGCTAATAACAATAATTTTAGTGGAAAAGGGCATTCATATACATAGTCAATAAGTCAAACATAAAAAGAAAAAGGAGTGAATAGGAGAAAAATATTGATGAATGAAGCCCTAACGCTTTTTAGATTTTCAAACACATAAATATTGAGTAGGTAGATGCCATTATAAAGGGTTTTCATCATCAAGTAAAGGAAAACAATTGTAATTATTATGGGATTATTGACATTATCATCACTTACATTGATGATTAAATGAGGAGTGTTGTTTTCCAATCCTTTCTTAAAAAAAAAAAAGAAATCAGAGCATTTGTCATTTGATATGCACAATCATAACCCTCGACATCATGAAAGTAATTAAAACTTAGTTTTAAAAAATGCATTTTGGAAATATGAGTGTTTTTCTCTCCATATCCTCCTGTCCCACTGTCTTTTGATGTATACATGTATACTTTAGGTACTCAGAAAAGAATAACCGACTTTTTTTTTTTGACACATTAGCATTAGTGAAATGTTCTAGCAGGCCTCCCTTCTTTTCCCCACAGATGCCATGCACTTATTTTTATGAAATACACAAAAAGAAGACAAATCAAGCCTACAGAATTTTTCCAGCAAACTCATTTATTACCTTGGGGCAATGGGAATGGAGGGAGAGGAGAAAATATTGTTCTACGACTTATTTAAATAATAAACACATTATCGTTAATTATTTTCTTTATATTTTTAAATTTTTAAGTAGGCTCCACACCCAGCATGGCAAGAGTCACGCGCTCTGCTGACTGAGCCAGCCAGGCCCCTCCAAACCCATTTTCTTTAGTGTGGCACCAACACTAGCATGGAACAGACTTTGTGGGGTTGAAGAGACCACAGTGTGAATCTCGCCTCTGCCTCTTTTCAACTATAGGGTGGGGGCAGACTCACAGCCTGCAGAGGGCATAATCTTCCCTTAAGTGATTGATTGTATTGTCAACAATCTCCTAACAATTAGTTTCACATTACTTTCTGTGATACTGGGAAAACAATGGCTACTTTGCATTTTTGCCATCCTGAAAAAATAATAATTTGGCTATGTTTTATAACCTGTGATGTGAGAACAGGAAATTAAGAAGAAATTCTTTTTCTTTTTCTTGTTTATTTATTTTTGAGAGAGAGAGAGAGAGAGAGAGAGAGAGAACAAGCAGGGAAAGGGACAGAGAGAGAGGGAGACACAGAATCCGAAGTACGCTCCAGGATCTGAGCTGTCAGCACAGAGCCTGACTCCGGGCTTGAACTCACGAACCATGAGATCATGACCTGAGCCTGAGCTGAACACTTAACTGACTAAGCCACCCAGGAACCCCTTAAGAGAAATTCTGAAAGTGTAAGTGTTGCTTTGGTGGCTGTGGTTTATAGTCTGGCTCATGGTAAGAGTGATCACCAAAGGTGTAGAATTATTTCTACTGTGCAGGAAGTATATACCCATGGTTTAAACAGTCTTAACATTATTGTTTCATGCTTGAGATACTGGTGTTTCTGCAGTGTAAGTTCTTTGACAACTTCATTTTTTTCCACCACATAATAATTTAAATTAGGTTTAGTTTTTTGTTTTTTTGTTTTTTTTTTTAGTTTATTTTAAAAACTTGATACAGGGGCGCCTGGGTGGCGCAGTCGGTTGAGCATCCGACTTCAGCCAGGTCACGATCTCGCGGTCCGTGAGTTCGAGCCCCGCGTCGGGCTCTGGGCTGATGGCTCAGAGCCTGGAGCCTGTTTCCGATTCTGTGTCTCCCTCTCTCTCTGCCCCTCCCCCATTCATGCTCTGTCTCTCTCTGTCCCAAAAATAAATAAACGTTGAAAAAAAAAAAAATTTAAAAACTTGATACAGTAGTATAATCCTTAGGTCAATATTATGTACATGTAATTCAGTAAAGTGATTTATAATTAGTTAAATTTTCTCTCTATTTTGGGATGTATTTTGCATTTATAAATTTGTATAATTGGTTTTTTAACTTGCCTCATGTTTCTTGAATATATTGGCTTCTGGTATGTTTTACAAAGAATCAGCTCCTATTTATTCATCGGTGCTCCTATTTGTCAGAAGATCATGATTTTTAATATTATTTTCTAATATTTTAATTTAAATGTGGCTTTATTAACACTTTTTATTTTCTTTATGTTATTCTGTTTTTGTTTTATTTTTTTAAGTTTATGTATTAATTTTGAGAGAGAGAGCGAGCAGCGGAGGGGCATAGAGAGAGAGGGAGACACAGACTCCGAAGCAGGCTCCAGGTTCTGAGCTGTCAGCACAGAGTCTGACACTGGGCTCGATCACACTAACGGTGAGATCATGACCTGAGCCGAAATCAAGAGTCAGCCGCTTAACTCACTGGGCCACCCAGGTGCCCCTAATTCTGTTTATTTTTTAATTGCTGCATCGATAATGTCATTCCACTTGTTTCCCCTTCTTTCCTTCCTTCCTTCTCTCTCATTTTTTCTTTCTTCTTCTTCTTGTGTTCATTATCTGATTCCCCTTCCTTCCTTCTTCCTTCCTTCCTTCTTCCTTCCTTCCTTCTTTTAGAATGTAAAGATTTAAATGATGCATCTTGTTTGTAATACCTCTTATTTTATTTCTTCCTGATCAAGGAATTTGGTTTGTACTATTACTATATTAGGGCCCTTGTGAGTTGTTCTACTTAAAAATAACACGTAACTGTGGAGTGTGTGTGAGAACACGAGTGTATGTATATTGAGGTTTATGTCATTGTCTTTTATAACTTGTTCTTTAAAAAAACAAACAAAACTAAATCCTTTCTAAGTTAAGATAGATACATTTACGGGGCACCTGGGTGGCTCTGTTGGCTAATTGTCTGACTTCAGCTCAGGTCATGACCTCACGTTTCTAAATTCGAGCCCTGGGTCGGGCTCTGTGCTGACAGAGCCTGCTTCTGATTCTGTGTCTCCCTCTCTCTGCCCCTCCCTGCTCATGCTCCGTCTCTCTCTCTCAAAAATAAATAAACATTTTTTAAAAAATTTAAAAAGATATATACACTTATATATACTACTATATTGTGTTTATTTTAATACATTATTACATTTTGTGAGACTTTGCTTCACATAGTTTGATAAATTTGATATACTACCAATATAATATTATTAGTAGCATTGTGGTCCTTTGCAGATTTTCCTTGTGCATTTTCTCTGTAACATAAGACCATTTCTTTCCCTACTTACTGGTTTCAACCTTGGGTTGATTTTATCAGCTATTCATTTCAAAAGTAGCTCACTCTTTTTAACTTGGCCCACTTTGCCATTGTTCATCACTTAACTTCCAACATTTCTTTATTACCCTAATTTATTTATTTATCTTCTGTTGTTATCCAAAGTTGGTAGATCAAGATTTTATATATATGATTATATATAGATTTATCTCTCTATACAACTGTACAGAGATTTATCTCTCTATATGATTGTACAGAGATTTATCTTTATATTAGATGATTATATAATCATCTCATTCAAAATCCATAGAGAGAATATATATATTAAATATGTAATTATGAGAGTGTAAAAAACTGTTTTAAGTCTTCCACATTTATAAAATAAAACTATATATCTATACCTACGTACATTCAGAAATAAGAAAACTGAATCAAGATTTAATAAAAATATAACTTAAAATGCTCAGCATGCAATGAAAGAAGATAATAATATATACTTGTTTTCTCAGCAACTGTGAATTAGTTAAATGATAATACATTAACTATGAATGAATTTCTGTCTAAATGTGTTGAAGTCTGTGCCTTGGGTATTCATCCCTTCTCCCCTCTTCTTTTTTGCCCCTACAGGGGGAGGAGAACAGACTGGTTTGTGTATTTTCTCAAAGATTTTGTGGTGCTTTAATATATATTTGTCTCCTCTGAGCCCCCTCTGTGTGCAGCCATGGGGAGGCACACTATTTCTTTTTCTTTTCCCTCTTTTGTCCTTGTCCTGGATGTTGATCCCAAGGCACATTCTACCTCTCCCCCTCAACTCTCTCTCTCTCTCTCTCTCTCTCTCTCTCTCTCTCTCTCTATATATATATATATATATATATATGTTTATTTCTATGTCTCTCTTAAGATTCAGATAATAAAGATGACATCTTTGTGCTATCTCCTCTGTGCCTGAGAAAGGGATACTGACAGAGCAATTTTTTCCACTTATGACTCTCTCACATCCCTTACCTTTTGCTATCTGACTTTAATGCATTTGGAAGATTGTTAATATTTTGGAGGTGTGGCTTCTACTAATTTAATTAGGGAAGTTTGTCTCCATTTTTATTTATTTATTTTTATTCTTCTCTATTTTAATATCCTCTTCAAAGAAAAATCTACAAAATTCATCAATTCGGTAGCGTATATAATGCTGACTGTCATAAGGGACACATCCACTGATTACCTACACGCTATCTGTCATACCATCATTTTTAACCAAAGTATCCCACCCGTGGAGATTAATAATCTTCCCTTATAAAGTACACAGAATAATAGACTGGCAGAAGGATATTCACTGGCTTATATGATGTTTAGAAGAAGGCAAATGATTATCTTTCCATATATTATAAGTCTGGATACAAAAGGAACGCTAGACACGTGACACACAAGCATTTCAAAAGTGGCCCAAAGAATCATTTTTAATTTGTTATAATTATTTTTTTTTAGTTATTTAAAAGACGTAGAGTCTTCACTTCTCAAAGTGTATCAAGAGAACTCACCCAACTTTATCTGTGCGTCTCTACTTACCACACGCACATACTGGGTGCATAATAAATGAACATATAGATGAATAACCCGGTAATTAGGAGAACATTATTACTCCATCGCTTCAGTTTGATGAGATTGGTTGTTTTAGTGTGGTGGAGACATATTCTGGGTGCTGCTTTAAATATTGCCTTCTCAGGGCGCCCTGGGTGGCTCAGTCGGTTAAGTATCTGACTCTGATTTTGGCTCAGGTCATGATCTCACAGTTCATGGGTTTGAGCCTCACATCAGTCTCTGCCTTGGCAGTGTGGAACCTGCTTGGATTCTCTCTCTCCTCTCTCTGTGCTCCTCCCCTGCTCTCTCTCTCAAAATAAATGAATAAACTTTAAAAAAAAAATAAATATTGACTTCTTGCAAGTGTATAAAAACTAGAATCACACTTCCTAAAATTTAGTTCATTGAACACAATTTCACTTTTTTTGTAGAATAAACTTTAAGGTCAAAGTTGGGAATTGCTGGATTAATGTCCTCTCCTTTGTCACGCATAGTATCCCAACAACGAATTCCAATTTCATCACTCAGTGGACTTTTGGTTGATCATTTGAAATTATTTTCACTTATTTGGTTGACAATCATAAATTAGCATAAGTGTGGGGAAATTTGGTAGGTATTTTTTTTTCTTTTAGCATAAATTATATGCCATTATTTCTCATTAAGTATTTATGGCTAATAGCCTAAAGAAATATTCCTTCAATACTATAATGAGAGAAACTGATAACACATAAGAAAGGACATTTATGAAAGCAATATCATGAATTTTAAATATTTATTGTAGAGAATAATGTGTCATTTTATACTTTAGTGGATATTTAATGCTTGTATGAAAATTATAAACTATAATAAAAGTATAAATTGCTACCTCATCATTAGATAGTCTGCTGAAATACCTGAAAAAACAGAGTATTAACCCACAATATACCAATAAAAGTGGCCATTACCATTTTCCATCCTCGACCAATGGACCCTTATAATTTTTTTAATATCTAAGTCATATTGTGAATACATTTTTAGAAATAAAGATAAGTGTAATGAAACATAACGAAAAATATAATGATAAACATAATGAAAATGATTAAAAATTTTCATAAAGAAATGGGGAAAACTTTACATCAGGTAAATCCTGGCATTGACACATCACAAAAGTTGAAAGAATACTGTCAGGGTCTCTTAGCAAAATTGGGTGTTTCAGGTTCTCCTACTGAGTGACTAACTAAATAAGAATATCATATGTCATTTTCTACTTAGAAGTATATAGCTAAATCAATATTTAATTCAGTTTTAGAAAATTCATTGAGATTATATTCATCTGAAGAGTCATAGTTTGAGATTTTACTTTTTGATCAAGTTAACCATTATTTTTAGTTTTGAATTGAACTATTGCTGTAGCCACTTGTCATATGTAGCTACTTAAGTTTTAAATAAAGATGGACAAATTTAAGAATTTAGTTCCTCAGTTATACAAGTGACATTTCAAGGCCTATATAGCCTCATGTGACTGGTAGATACTATATTCAGTGGCACAAACATGAAATATTCCCATTAATGCAGAAAGTTCTATTGCATGGCACTTGTACAGAGTCTTGTCTCTTTTCTATTCATCTTCTGAGTTGACTAATAATTATGAAATTTCTTCTGTCAATTTTCCCCCCTTTGCCATTAAGGTTTAAAAATAATAAAATCTTTATTCCCAGTTTTGCTTGGTAAAAGCTAAAGCAGATTGGAAAGATGGTCTATTCATTCTAACCTGTCATATTATTCTAACCCTGTTTTGTTTTTTAATTCAGAAATACTATTTTTGGAATATGATATAATTTTGGAGTGCTGACTTAGGTTTTTTTTTCCCCCTCTGTTCCTACCATATCTTTTGACAGCACTTTTATAATGTAACTATAATGTTATATGTACTTATTTTTGTCTGAGTTTTATTATAACTTAATATTCTCAAGCATGATTCTTTTTATATCTCAAACCCAATATCTTTCTTAGGAATGGTAAATTAGTTTTGGAAGGAAATACATGAGGGAGAACAGAAAGGAAAAGACAAGGAGAGGGAAACAAATAAAAAACAACTTTTTTTTTAAGAAAGTCTTTTGGATATAATAATAATCTGCAAAAATTATAGGAATTTCAATATGAATGTGTATAACTACCTATTTTTCAAAAGAAGAGATCTGTATTAAAGATGCTAAGTACTTTGACAAAGGTCGTATATTAGTTTCTTATTACTTCTACAACAAATTACCTCAATCTTAGAGACTTAAAATAACACAAATCTATTGTCTTATAGCTCTACAGGCCAGAAGCCCGACATGGGTCCTGATGGACTAAAATCAAGGTTTTGGCAATTTCTTTTTGACTCTTAGAGCAGAATCCGTTTCATTGAACTTTCTAGAATCTACCGGTTGTTAGACACCTTCCATCCTATTTATTTGTCAGTTGGTTGGTTGGTTGGTTGGTTTGTTTGTTTGTTTATTTATTTATTTATTTATTTATTTATTTATTTATTTATTTGTTGTGGTTGCCCTGGAGTTTGTAACATACATTTATAACTAACTGAAGTCCAAAATAACACCATTGCACTTCACAAGCAGTGCATGTACCAAGTAATAGAGTATTCTCAATTTTTCCCTTCAGTCCCTTATAATATTGTCATTCCTTTTACTCTATCTATCTAACCTAATCTAATCTATAATAACCAAATATATTTTGCTATTATTTTTCAAATAAATTGTCTGTTAGATTAAAAATACTTACAGTTTAGTTTTTAATATTTTATCTACCTTTTTTTTTCCTTTATTGAGATCCAATTTTCTCACCTGTAATCTTCTCTTTAAGTCTGAAGAAGTTTCTTTAATATTGTTTGCAAGATAGATCTAGTGGCAACAAATTTCCTCAGTATTTGTCAGAGAAATTTTTTATTTCTTTTTCTTTTCTCTGAACATTATTTCACTGACAACAGAAATATAAATTAGTGTGTGTGCTTTTTTTTTTCTTTCAATAATTTGATATCTCGCATGTTTTCTGAAAACAACTCCAGTGTAATTCTATTCCTTGTTCATACGTAGGTAAGGTGTGCGTTTTCCCCTCTGGCTTCTTCCAAGATTTTCCTTTGTCTTTGTTTTATTTGTAGTTTGAAAACGTATGCCTTGGTCTGGATATATTGTTATTTATTCTGCTTGATGCTCTGCACTTCCTGAATCTGTGGCTTCTTGTCACTCATTAATTTTGGAAAAATCTCAGCCATTAATTATCTAAATATTCTTTCTATTCATTCCTCTTTTTTGTTATTCCCATTACACATATGTTACACTGTTTATTATTGTCCTACAGTCTTGGATGTACTGTGGTTATTTTCATTCATTTTTTTCTTGCTTTTCAGTTTAATAAGTTTCTTTTGACATATCATCTAGCTCACTCTTTTTAGACCATTGATCCTTAGCCATTTCTAGCCTATAGATCAGATATAGGGAGGGGGTGCATTTCATAATCCTACGATTAGCTGTCAGTCTTCTAGTGACCCAGTGTTTCAGGGCTGCGACATTCACCAGTGCTGCTCAGCATTTTTTTCACCTGTAGGTGAGACAGGAAGGCTAGACACAGGGAAATTTCCCTTTCCTAAAGTTGGTAAATTCTGGTAAGATAGTTTCTTTTGAGAGTAGTCCTTTATAAAGAGAAGAGAATGTTCTGGAGCGTTTCCAAATGATTACTTTTCCTCTCTCCCTGAAATAAGCACAAAGAGCTCTTTCTCTGTTCTTCACCTTGAGAACCTGGTGGGACTCCTTGTGTTATAACTCATGACTGTGTGCCCTGTCTCCGAAACTTGGCCCCTGGTGTTTTTAAATCTCAAGTTGGTCTACAGTGGACCCTCCACAGTTTGCTAATAGCAGTTTAAGTGTTTCTATGGGCTCTGGATCTGGCACTGGGTTTTTCCTCCTGGTTCTGGTTTCTGAAAGTGTCATTTTTGGCATCCACTTCTCTCTCTATAACGTTCAGGACAGTGGTTTATCCTTGACCTCAGTTTCCTTATATATCTAAGAAAAACTTGCTGGTTTGCGGTTTCCTCAGCTTTTTCTTTGTTTTGAGAAGGGGGTGAGAACTTTCACACTATTTAGAGGTCAAGCCAGAAACTGGAAGTACAGACTCCCATTCCTTCAAAACTAGCAAATGGTTGGTGGAGTCTTTCTCTGGGATAAGCTTATTAACATCTTGAGGGAGGCATTTTTCTGTCTACCACAGGCTCCAAGCGCATAGGTCAGAGAAGGCTATCACATAGGTTCCCTTCATTCTAGGCCATCTCTTTAAGCACCAATTTAAACTCATTAAAAATCTTCTCTCTCCCTCTCTGTCTCTGTCTCTCTCTCTCCGTCTCTCTTTCTCACTGCCTCTCTCTTCCTCTTCCTTCTCCCTCTCCCCCTTTCTTTTTCTCCATCTTTCCTTCCTTCCTTTCATTCCTACTGAAACTATACAAATATGGTTTCGGTTTGGAATTTAGTCTCTCTGCCTAAGATGATCCTTGATGAAAAGTGCCTCAAAATTATACCTAGCACTTAGCATCAAAATTCATATAGTGCATACTTACCTGAAGGCTATGCTTAATATTCTACAAATTGATTCCCCCTTGAAGCCACTGCTCTGTGAAATTAAAAACAAACTCATGTAATATTGAAGACCTATAAACTATTATTATGAACATTATAGAGATGTGAAGATAATAGAAATAAACAATGGATTTTTTTTAAGGAAACATTTTATCACTACTTCAATGGGTCCACGTATATAAACATTTCAGATGCACTAGTCTGTTATGGATGTAGCATCAACATTTCAAGTAGCCCCAGTTAGTTTCAGTGATTCCTATATAGAAACAAAGTCTCAATAAACAATCTAATATTATTTATAAAAGGAAGATAAGTTGTAAAGTAAACTCCTTCAAAATAACATCAATATAACCTGGAAATACAGAGAATCTTAAAAACTATTGGGAAAAAGGGCTGAATTTGTCTAAACTGTTAATACACATTGAAAATTTTTGTCTTGGGGCGCCTGGGTGGCGCAGTCGGTTAAGCGTCCGACTTCAGCCAGGTCACGATCTCGCGGTCCGTGAGTTTGAGCCCCGCGTCAGGCTCTGGGCTGATGGCTCGGAGCCTGGAGCCTGTTTCCGATTCTGTGTCTCCCTCTCTCTCTGCCCCTCCCCCGTTCATGCTCTGTCTCTCTCTGTCCCAAAAATAAATAAACGTTGAAAAAAAAAATTTAAAAAAAAATAAAAAAAAGAAAATTTTTGTCTTTGGCATGAGGCCCAAGTCTAGGTCAATTGGATATTCAATTCAAGTTGCCATCTGCTAGATATTTTTGAAACCGATGCAGTATAAACTTATATTTAAATATGTTTTAGTCCTCAAAATGTTCATACCACAAAATCACCATTTTGACTGGCATTAATTAAAATCTTTGTCTAGCTGCGTCTGCAGAAAGAGCGAGAATTGAATATAGTAACAATGCAACTAAATTAATGACGTACTGTGATGGACATCTAGGGCCAAATATTGAAAGGACATCTACTGCTTCTCCTTTTATGACGGCAGGTTCAAGCTATTAGTTTCAAATAATACATGCATTGGATATCTTTTTTTCAACAGAACAAAAGGACATGTTTTCAGATGTAAGTGGGTTGTTTTCAGAAGTAAGAGGGCTAAAAGAAGTTATCTGACTGTGGCTAAATTGCATGCCACCAGCCACTCAAATCAAAAGGCTGCCTCCGATGGTTCTGGTATGCAAATCTGATTTTCTGCAAGAATTTTATGTTTGAGCGTAGAACTATAAACAGAGAGATTACAAAATCTATTATTTTAAAGAATAAATTTAATTGCACATAGTCTGTATTTTTAGAAATATGGCATAAAAATAAACAGAAAGTACAAGGATATTTTATTCTATGGTATTCCATAGGTTTTTCATATAAATCAAAACTTAAATATGATTTATAAGTACATAAAAATCTATAAATTTTGAACTAATATATTTATACCATAGAAAAAGAAGGTATTGTATCACTATTAAACTTTTACAAATAATGTGATAAATCATGATTTTGGGGGAATATTTTAAATATGAAGTTTGGAAGACAGTAAGGAAAAAATCACTACACTTTCAAGAGTTAGACAATTATTTAAAATGTCTTATAAATGTTATAAAATCTACAATTTTTTTAAAGTTTATAATTATCGAGAGACAGAGAGAAACAGAGCATGAGCAGAGGAGAGACAGAGAGAGGGGGAGACAAGGAATCTGAAGCAGGCTCTAGGCTCTGAGCTGTCAGCCCAGAGCCCGACGCGGACTCAAACTCACAAACCGTAAGATCATGACCTGAGCCGAAGTTGGACACTTAACCAACTGAGCCACCCAGGCGCCCCATAAAATCTATATTATAAAACATTTTATAATCTAAAAATAAAATAATAGGATTAAGATGGATTATTCAGTACATTCTCAATCATGAGGAAAGAAACAGTACAAACCTTCATTGTGGTTTTCTTTGGACATATACATTTTTTAATTTTTATTTTTATGTGTTTTACAATACATATATGGTAAATACATATCTTGTTAAGAGATAATTAAATAAATGTTACCTATTATTTTTTCCTTGATGTAAATCTGACAATTTTTTTTTTTAATTTCAGTGGCAGCTACAGGACTTATGGTATGAAAATATTGAAGGATTCCTGTGAATGCTTCTTCTAAGTGGTATTAAATATTTTATAGTCAGTCTAATGTAAAGGAAATCATTTGGCATGAGGACTCTATGTCCTTACTTCTTTATCATCTAATTCATTATCTCTAAATGTATTTAAATTATTTATACAAAAATTGTGAGGTTGTTATGAAGGACAAATGAGTACACATAAATGAGGGAATCTTGAATACTGGCTTTTCAGACCCTTGTAGCCTGATCTCAACCTATCTATCCCTGCAGTGATATTTACCATTCTCCTTAAGGTAATTTGTTCTAGATTGTGTCCTTAATGTTGTCCAATTAAATATAGGAAACTCCATTACATTTGAATTTCAAATAAACGATGAATACTTCTTTCAGTATAAAGTTATCCCAAATATTGCATGGGTCATGCCTATATTAAAGATGTTAATGGGGCACCTCAGTTAAGTGTCTGACTTCAGCTCAGGTCGTGATCTCATGGTTCGTGAGTTAGAATCCCATGTTGGGCTTTGTGCTGACAGCTCAGAGCCTGGAGCCTGCTTCAGATCTCCCGCTCACTCTCTGTCTCTCAAAAATAAACATTAAAAAAAAATGTTTTTTAATATATTAAGTAGAGTAGGGGCACTGGGTGGCTCAGTCAGTTAAGCGTCCGACTTCGGCTCAGGTCATGATCTCAGTTTGTGAGTCTGAGCCTCCCATTGGGCTGTGCACTAACAGCTCAGAGCCTGAAGCCTCCTTCAGGTTGTGTGTCTGCCTCTCTGTCTCTCTGTTCCGCACACCCCCTCCTGGTTCGTGCTCTGTCTCTGTCACAAAAATAAATAAATGTTAATATATATTACATATAAAATATATGCATAATAAGTAGAATAGAGTTGAATGGAGTGAGGTAGAAGATACTATGATATTAATCCCATGCAATGCTTGGGATATGTTTATACCAAAAATAATCAATTGTTTATTGAAAATTCAAATTTAGTTAGGTGTCCTATACTTTTATTTGTTACACCCAGTAACCTTAGCCTTTGCTATTTTGGTTAAGCTTGAACCAAAGTTTCCCAGAGTCTCTTTCACTGTGTATAGAATTGATCTAAAAAGAGTTGGACTTTGAATCTCATTTAAATGATGAAAATGAAGTGTCCACCATTACTCTGTAGGTCTTTGTGGTCAGAGATGGTAATGGACAGTGTCTGTTGGGTTTCAGCTGAGTTTCACTTTCCTCAATTCAGCTTCCTAAGTGCCTCTTGACTGTTGGTCTTGCATGAACAATAGTGGCTCCAGGGGCTTGATTGTGACAAGAGCCTCCATCGACCTCTCCAGGAACTGGCATGCTTAGATTCTCAGCTCTCCCTGCAAAAGCCCCAATTTGCCCATCTGTGTTACACTCCACCAAGGTTTGTTAGTCTATCTTTGTGTCTGCTCATCCAACCAATCATAACTTCCAAGCTCCTCAATTATGGAAGAACTAATTCCTATAATATCTATGACTTTCACAGTACTCATCGTGGTTCTTTATCTCTGACTAAATTCAGATAATTATGGACAATGAAAGTACCAATGATCTTATCTGGCTAGTTCCTTTCAATGTAATTTGGTAAATGTTGCAATTTGTTTAGTGTGTATGCCACCTCCTTATGGGTCACATTTTGAAACTAATCAAGCCTGCCAAGACTTGAATCTACTTACAGTTTAGAGGCATCATTATTTCTATTTAAGAAAATTTTGCTTATGATATTTCCAAATGATCGTCTTTTTCCAAATTCTCTGGAAAGTCTGTCAAACCCATCATCTAGGGACATACAATATGCTTTATGCAGCAGCATGGTACTCTCGACAGCATTACTACTGTTTAGGATATTTAGTTTACAGTAAAAAAAAGGGTAGAAATTGCCTTATGCTTGTGGAATTTCCTGTTCCTAACCTTTGATCTTAACCATCTGTATTCAACTATCTCTGGCCTGAAGAAATGACGGAAGGCACTAGATAATACCTTGTAAGTTTTGGGTAATGCTTTCCAGGGCGCGGAATATACTTTGAATCAGTAAACAGGATACGATCCTATTTCTTTCATAATCTATTTTCATGAATATGAAAGTCAAGGGAATGAAATGGGAGTGATTCTTCACCCTTAGTGAGGAATAAGTGATTGCTATTACCCTTAACAATCCATCAGTAAAATGTTTGTTTCCTATCATGAAATGTTGGCTTCTGTTTTAGAGATACTATTTCCCAATGGAGGAAAAATTAATGGAAAAGTAAAGTCTCCCTTAAACTGGTGGTCAAGACAACATTGACCATATCGGGATTTTCATGACATTTAACTAACAAAGAAGAGAGCACACTGTTTGGAGTAACTTATTCTGAAATTCTGGAGGAATATGGGTTTGTAATGGAAGAAGCACAGACAATGTCTGATTCATGAGTCTTCTAGGACCCCTCTTAGAAATCCTTTGTGCTAAAATAAAAACTAAAGGAAAACTTTAACAACTCAGTACATGCATGACTGTGAGTTGCTCAGACACTATAAGAACAAGGATTTCACTCCACTAGGCAAAGAACCATTGGCTAGCTGAGATGGTTTCTGAGGTCAAAGGGAATAAGGAATTGGAAATATAAGAAAGTGATAAATACCAGTGATGGCCACATGACCTGTTGCAGAATTGGGGATTTTACTAATTAGGGATATTTGTTCCTTGCTTTAGTGTGAGTCAATTCTTATATTTACTAAGCAATTATTTTTCTTTTCCACTACCATAGTCCTAGTACCTAACATAAGATATAATGATCATAGTCAACCTATATCTCAGTATTTGATTTATAGGACATCATATTTATAGAATACCTTAAGGGTTTTTAGAATGATTAGTGAATTTTCAGCTATATGAGGTATGGTTGCCTCATGTTGTGTGGAAGCAGATAATTGCTATTTTCTGTATTTTGAAGTGAATATAGTTATGATAGGTGTTATGAATGCCAAAATGTGCTACCATCATCTTGGCTAAGCTGGGTATTATGGTATTCAAAACGTATTCCCTGTATGGCTAAGGGATAGAGTTGGTCCATAGGGAAACCTATTGTTTCCACTACAGAAACTGATGTGTTTAGTTTTTCAGAATTTTCTGCCCCAACTTATTCTTCTGCCCTTGTGCTTTGAAGAATTTATTATAAATATTTTCTCTGTATCTTCTACTCTTCCATCCAAATCGTCACTTCCCAAGCTTCTCCCAAAATTTTATAACCTGTAACTCCTCTAAAAAATCCTTAGCCCATTTGGCAGACAGACACTCGGTTGACTGTCAATAATCTGCCCCCTGATCATCATACCTTAGTGTCATTCCTCTCCTTGAGTGTGGGTGGAACTGTTATTTGCTTCTAATCAATAGAATGTGGCAAAGTAGCTGTGCTATCATTCTCTTGGCTATATTACATTGTATAAGGCTCTCTTACCATAGTGTAGAGAGACCCTCTCCCTCTGGTATTGAAGAAGCAAGATGTTATGACATGAATTGCCTAAGGAGGGAACAACTTGGAAGCAAACTTTGGACAGCCTCTAGAAGCTGAGGACTCATTTTTACAGCTGCAAGGGATTGAATCCTGCCAATAACCACATGCGCTTGGAAGAAAACACACGTTCTAGAAATGAACGCCGGCTGGCTGACACCTTGACTACAGCTTTGTGAGACCCTGCACAGAGAAACCAGCTAAACAGTATGGAGACTCTTCACTCACAGAAACTATGAGATAATGAATATGTGTTGTTATAAACTGATGATTCTGTGGCAATTTGTTATTATACGACTAGAAAACTAATGTACCCCATAATACTCATAATGATTCTGTGTTCCTAACTGAAGCACGATTGAGTCACACTTCATAGTACATACTACAACTGGACTTTTTTAGTATCTTCCCTAATTTTTATTTAGATATAATTGACATAAAACATACAGTGTATGGTGCACAGCATAATGATTTGATATATATTTGGCTATATATATATATATATATGTATATATTGCAAAATGTTACCACAAGAAGTTTAGCTGACATATGTCTCCTCACAGAGTTACGTTTTATTTTCTTGGGATAAGAACTTTAAGATATGTCTTCTTGGCAACTTTTTTTAAAAGTGTATTTATTTTTAGAGAGAGTGGGGAAGGGCAGAGAGAGAGAGAAAGAGAGAGAATCCCAAGCAGGCTCCTTACTGTCAGTGCAGAGTCTGGTATAGGGCTCAAACTCATGAACTGTGAGAGCATGACCTAAGCTGAAATCTAGAGTCAGACGTTTAACCAACTAAGCCACTCAGGCATCCTTAGCAACTTTTGAATTTACAAACCAGTATTGTTAACTACTGTCATGATGTTGTTACATCACAACAACAGAACTTATTTATCTAATAAATAGAAGATTGTACTTGTAAAAAAAAATATTAATGTTTATTTATTCTTGAGACAGAGACAGTGTGAACAGGGGAGGGGCAGAGAGAGAGGGAGACACAGAATCTGAAACAGGCTCCAGGCTCTGAGCCGTCAGCACAGAGCCTGACACGGGGCTTGAACCCACTAACTGTGAGATCATGACCTGAGCCAAAGTTGGACGCTTAACCGAGTAAGCCACCCAGGCGCCCCTAGAAGATTGTACTTTTTGACAACCCTCATCTAATGTCTTCATCCTCCACCCTCATCATTGGCAACCATAAATGTGACCTCTGTTTTATGAGTTTGTTTTTTATTTTTTTAGGTTCTACATATAAGTGAGATCATATACTATTTATCTTTCTCTGTGTCACTTCCTTTTTTTTATCTTATATCTCTTTTTTCACACTAAACTGCTGACCCCATGAAGGAGTTTCTTCTCTGACATCTCCAATACCAGAATACACAAGACACCTAATGTATAGTTGTAGAATGACCATGACTGATTGGTCAACCCAATGAAGTAATGAACAAATTATGATCCATATTAGATTTTGTTTGTAAAATAAGAATGAACCACAGTAGCTACACTTGTCTTCATTCTATGTCAAGATTGTGAATTACAAAAATTTCAAATCACTACTGTAAATTTGCTTCGGTATAAGTTAAATAAAATATTTTGGTTCTTCTATTACAAGAGTCATTGTGATGTGCCGTGTTTGACATCACAATCACCTGAGGAACTCATTTAAAACTGCAGATTTATGGACCCTAACTCAGATACAACGGTTTCGGATTTCTCAGAGTGTGTCTTCAGAATATGCATATTATACAGACTCCTCAGGTGATGTTCAGTCACACAAACGTTTGACAACAATTTCTGGAAAAGCATGGCTTTCTTTTTACATTAAAAAGAAATCTGTTTTCACATAAAGCGGTTGCTTCACTGTGCAAATTAGAAAATCAAAAGTAGGTGACAACACTGAGTTCATATACATTGTTTAAAGTGAGAAGAAAATTAAATTATAGAAATGAAAGAATCAGAGTAAGGCATATATGCCAACAATTAAAAGGATCATTGACCTGTCATGTAGAACTGAAATTTCATAATTTTATTTTATGTATTATGTGTTAAAAATAATACTCTTGATTCACTTGCTTTTTGAAATGTTAAAATGCAGAAAGCAATCTTTTTTTTAAATTAACTGTGAACATAGTGTCAGATTGTTAATTATGTTTCCATAATTTCAAAAAGAAACCCTGATTCTATTTCTGTTAATAAGAACTCAGGTTTATAAAAAGAATTTTGATATTTATTTCTTGGTCCTTGTTGAAAGGACCTGTCAAATTTTTATTAGTAAAATGACATATGATCTTTAAAATCTATTCATCCTTAAACCCTGATAATAGTTATTTAGTGAAAAATCAGTTATCAAGAAATTTTTAGCATGCATTATTATGCCAAAGTCAATAATACATTTTTATAGAAAATATTCTAATGAACATTTAATGAGCATATATTCACATTATACTTGGTAGTGAAAAAACAATTACAATTCCTAGAATTGAGAAAGCTTGAGAATGCTGTTTCTTGGTACAAAAGTAGAAATGGTTTATAGTAGTTTATATGATAGTGTAAATTGATTTTTAAGAAAATAGTGATATATTTATTTCAGTGCTAAAATATGGAACACTAACTTTCCTTTAAAACATGTGGTTAGTGGGGCGCCTGGGTGGCTTGGTCGGTTAAGCGTCCGACTTTGGCTCAGGTCATGATCTCACGGTCCGTGAGTTCGAGCCCCACGTCGGGCTTTGTGCTGACAGCTCAGAGCCTGGAGCCTGTTTCAGATTCTGTGTCTCCCTCTCTGCTCCTCCCCTGTTCATGCTCTGTCTCTCTCTGTCTCAAAAATAAATAAACGTCAAAAAAAAATTAAAAAAAAAAATAAATAAAACATGTGGTTAGATTGGAGGAGGAGCCAAGATGGCAGAACAGCATCGAAGTTTTTTGTGTGTCTCACGTCCATGACCAACAGAGCCAGACCAACACTAAATCATCCTGCACACATAGAAAACTGATCTGAGGATTAACACAAAAATCTGTGCAACCTGAACCACAGAATTCAGCAGGTACGTTGCACAGAGAGGTGAACTTGGGGAGAGAGAAGCCGTGAGAAGGGAGGTGTTTTGTGGGCGGAGAGAGGACAGAGATGGGGTGGGGGGTGGAGAATAGAGGAAAAGCACCGCTCCCCAAAAGCAGGTGGAGAGAAAGTGGAAAATTGGAAACAGCCACAGGGAGAAAAGAGAAAGGAAAAAGGAGAAGAGAAAGGAGAAAGGAGAAAGGAGAAAAGAGAGGGTTTAAATTCCATTAAGACTGTAAACAGGGGAAGCGCAGAGTCTGAAACTCCACAGCTCAATACCTGGCAGTGCTCTGGTGGGAAGGGCAAATCCCCAGGAGCAGAGTGGTGTCTGGGAGGTTCTTGGGTCACAACGGGAAAATCAGTTCCACTGCTGGAAGGACATTTGGTAGAGACTGTTGAAGCCACCTGGTCCCAGCAGACTCCACATTCGCTGGTGCTGGAACAAGGTCCTTAAGGGTGAAGGCTGGCACCAGATGTGTGTTGTGATTTTCCATATTCACTGAAAAGCTGCTTCTACACTATCTCCCGACTTTTTCTGAGGCAGGCTGGCACCTGGCCACAATCTCAGGGCACCAGCAGCAACAGGGTCGAGCAAGTGTTCCTGGGTGCAGCTGACATTCAGCCATTGCTCATTGAGACCGTCCCGCTGAGGGGCAGAACAGGTCAAAGCTGAGTCCTTCAGAAGTAAAGGGCTGGGGAAAACAGCCGCATCTGAGACAAAACTCAGGAGAGAGGTACTGCCTGGGGCCTGGTCATGGACAGTGAAAACGTGGGGAGTGGACGAAAGCTGAAGATAGAGGACGGGTGGACGATTGCTGATCAGGCAGAACAGAGCTCCAATACTAGAGACTGGGTAGCTGGGTGACCCCGTGGTCACCACTTCTGGGTATGCGCATGTGCACCTACGAGTGCCACAACACTCCACCCCAATAGGCTATCAGGGCCATCTAGTGGAGAACGGAGCCATTACACTGAGCTCTGCCCAACTGGGCCAACCTCGCTCTTCAAGAACACAAGTCTCACCGCCTACTTAGTTTATGGACTATAAAGCACTTCATAGTCTGACTTCTAGGGGAAAACAAAGTAATTTCAGTCCTATTTCAATCTATTAGCAGGTCCATCTATTCAATTTTCTTTCTTTCTTTTCTTCTCTCTTTTTCACTTCTTTTCTTTCTCTTAAACACAGAAAGAGAAAAAAATCATTTTTATTTTCAATTTTTATTAAAAATATTTTTAATTTTTTTACTATATTTTTTACATTTCTGTAATTTTTTTCAAATTCTACTTTACTTCCTTCATTTTATTTTAGTCTACTTCAGTGTGTTCCCTTTTTCAAATTTTTAAACGATTGCCTTTTTTCTCTAATTCTTTTTTCCCTTTTTCATTTTTCTTTTAGTTGAATACAGAAAGAGAAAAAATTCATTTTTATTTTTAATTTTTATTAAAAATATTTCTCTTTAAATTTTTCTACTATATTCTTTACTTTTGTGTAAATTTTTTCAAATTCTGTTTTACTCCCATAATCTCATTTTAGTCTACTTCAGTGTATTCATTTTTTCAAATTCTGAAATAATTTTTCTTTTTTCCCCCCCTCTTTTTTTCTCTAATCTGTCAAACCACTTTCAAACCCAGACCAATACACACCTAGGATCTAGAATCATTTATTTGAGTTTTGTGTGTGTGTATTTTTAATTTTAATATTTTTTTAATTTTAATTTTTTAATTTTAATTTTCCTACTTCATTAATTTCTTTTCTCCATTCAAAATGACAAAACAGGGGCACCTGGGTGGCTCAGTCGGTTGAGCAACTGACTTCGGCTCAGGTTATGACCTCATGGTTTGTGAGTTTGAGCCCCGTGTCAGACTCTGTGCTGACAGCTCAGAGCCTGGAGCCTACTTCCGTTTCTGTGTCTCCCTCTCTCTCTGCTCCTCCCCCGCTCATGCTCTGTCCCTCTCTGTCTCAGAAATAAATAAACACTAAAAAAATTTAAAAAATGACAAAACAAAGGAATTCACCCCAAAAGAAAGAGCATGAAGAAACGACAGCCAGGGATACAACCAACACACATACAAGCAAGATGTCTGAACCAGAATTTAGAATCATGATAATAATACTAGATGGAGTTGGAAATAGATTAGAATCCCTTTCTGCAGAGGCAAAATAAGTAAAAAATAGTCAGAATGAAATTAAAAATCATATAACTGAGCTGCAATCACGGATGGATGCAGCGGTGGCAAGGATGGATGAGGCAGAACAGAGAATCAGCGATATAGAGGACAAACTTATAGAGAGTAATGAAGCAGAAAATAAGAGGGAGATGGAGACAAAAGAGCATGATTTAAGAATTAGAAGAGGAAGAGTGAGAAAGAGGGAAAGAGAGGAAAGAGAGAGAAAAAGTGGTAGAAGGGTTATATGAGCAAATCATAGCAGAAAACTATCCTAACCTGGGGGAAGACACAGATATCAAAATCCAGGAAGCACAGAGGACCCCCATTAGATTCAACAAAAACCGACCATCAACAAGGCATATCATAGTCAAATTCACAAAATACTCAAGCAAGGAGAGAATCATGAAAGCAGCAAGCGAAAAAAAATCCCTAACCTACAAGGGAAGACAGATCAGGTTTGCAGCAGACCTATCTACAGAAATTTGGCAGGCCAGAAAAGAGTGGCAGGATATATTCAATGCGATAAATCAGAAAAAAACATGCAGCCAAGAATTCTTTATCCGGCAAGGCTGTCATTCAAAATAGAAGGAGAGATTAAAAGTTTCCCAGAAAAACAAAAATTAAAGGAATTTGTGACCATTAAACCAGCCCTGAAAGAAATTTTAAGGGGGACTCTCTGAGGGGAGAAAAGATGAATATATATATATATATATATATATATATATACCAAAAGCAACATAGAAAGGACCAGAGAACACCACCAGAAACTCCAACTCTACAAGAATCATAATGGCAATAAATTCATGTCTTTCAGTACTCACTCTAAATGTCAATGGACTCAATGCTCCAATCAAAAGACATAGGGTAACAGAATGAATAAGAAAACAAGATCCATCTATATGCTATTTACAAGAGACCAACTTTAGACCTAAAGACACCTTCAGGTTGAATATAAGGGAATGGAGAACCATCTATCATGCTAATGGTCAACAAAAGAAAACCAGAGTAGCCATACTTATATCAGACAATCTGGACTTTAAAATAAAGACAATATCAAGAGAGGCAGAAGGGCATTATATCGTAATCAAGGGGTCTATCCACCAAGAAGACCTAACAATTGTAAACACTTGTGTGCCACATGTGGAGGCACCCAAATATATCAATCAACTAATCACAAACATAAAGAAACTCATCAATAGTAATACCATAATAGTAGGAGACTTCAACACCCTACTCACAGCAATGGACAGATCATCTAATCAAAAAATCAACAAGGAAACAATGGCTTTGAATGACACACTGGACCAGATGGACTTAACAGATATATTCAGAACATTTCATCCTAAAGCAGCAGAATATACATTCTTCTCCAGTGCACATGGAACGTTATCAAGAATAGATCACATACTGGGACACAAATCAACCCTAAGTAAGTACAAAAAGATTGAGATCATACCATGCATATTTTCAGACCACAATGCTATAAAACTCGAAATCAACCACAAGAATATATTTGGAAAGGTAGCAAACACGTGGAGACTGAAGAACATCCTACTAAAGAATGAATGGGCTAACGAAGAAGTTAAAGAGGAAATTAAAAAGTATACAGAAGTCAATGAAAATGATAACGCCACAACCCAAAACTTCTGGGGCGCAGCAAGGAGGTCATAAGAGGAAAGTATATAGCAATCCAGGCCTTCCTAAAGAAGGAGGAAAGATCTTAGGGGCGCCTGGGTGGCTCAGTTGGTTGAGCATCTGACTTTGGCTCAGGTCATAATCTTGCAGTTTGTGAGTTCAAGCCCTGCGTTGGGCTCTGTGCTGACAGCTCATAGCCTGGAGCCTGCTTCGGATTCTGTGTCTCCCTCTCTCTCTGCCCCTTCCCTGCTCATGCTCTGTCTCTCTCTGTCTCAAAAATAAATAAAACATTAAAAAAAAAAAGAAGGAAGAAAGATCTCAGGTACACAACCTAACCTTACCCCTTAAGGAGCTGGAAAAAGAACAGCAAATAAAACCCCAAACCAGAGGAAGACAGGAAATAATAAGATTAGAGCAGAAATTAATGCTATTGAAACCAAAAAAACAGTAGAACAGATCAATGAAAACAGAAGCTGGTTCTTTGACAGAATTAACAAATTGATAAACCACTAGCCAGTTTGATCAAAAAGAAAAAGGAAAGGTTCCAAATAAATTAAATCAAGAATGAAAGAGGAGAGATCACAACCAACACAACAGAAATAGAAACAATAATAAAAGAATATTATGAGCAATTATATGCCAACAAAATGGGCAGTCCGGAAGAAATGGACAAATTCCTAGAAACATCTACAGTACCAAAACTGAAACAGGAAGAAAATAGAAAATTTGAACAGATCCATAACCAGTAAAGAAATCGAATTAGTAATCAAAAATCTACCAAAACAACAAGAGTCCAGGGCCAGATGGCTTTCCAGGGGAATTCTACCAAACATTTAAGGAAGAGTTAACACCTATTCTCTTGAAACTGTTCCAAAAAATAGAAATGGAAGGAAAACTTCCAAACTCTTTCTATGAAGTCAACATTACCCTGATTCCAAAACCAGACAGAGACCCCACTAAAAAGGAGAACTATAGACCAATTTCCCTGATGAACATGGAGGCAAAAATTCTTAACAAGATATTAACCAACCAGATCCAACAACACATTTAAAAAATTATTTACCAGAACCAAGTGGGATTTATACATGGGATGCAGGGCTGGTCCAATATCCACAAAACAATTAATGTGATTCATCACATCAATAAAAGAAAGGACAAGAACCATATGATCCTCTAAATAGATGCAGAGAAAGCATTTGACAAAATACAGTATCCTTTCTTGCTAAAAACCCTCAAGAAAATAGGGATAGAAGGATAATACCACAAGATCATAAAAGCCATATATGAACAACCCAATGTTAATATCATCCTCAATGGGGAAAAACTGAGAGCTTCCCCCTAAGGTCAGGAACAAGACAGGGATGTCCATTCTCACCACTGTTATTCAACATAGTATTGGAAGTCTTAGCCTCTGCAATCAGACAACACAAAGAAATAAAAGGCATCCAAATTGGCCAGGAGGAGGTCAAACTTTCACTCTTTACAGACAACATGATACTCTACATGGAAAACCCAAAAGATTCAACCAAATAACTGCCAGAATCGATTCATGAATTCAGCAAAGTTGCAGGATATAAAATCAATGTACAGAAATCAGTTGCATTTCTATACAACAAAAATGAAGTAACAGAAAAAGAAATCAAGGAATTGATCCCATTTACAATTGCACCAAAACCCATAAAATACCTAGGAATAAATCTAACCAAAGAGGTAAAAAATCTATGCACTGAAAACTATGAAATAAATTGAAGCTTATGAAATATGAAAGCTTATGAAATAAATTGAAGAAGACACAAAGAAATGGAAAAAGATTCCATGCTCCTGATAGGAAGAACAAATATTGTTAAAATGTCAATACTACCCAAAGCAATCTACATATTCAATGCAATCTCTATCAAATTAACACCAGCATTCTTCACAGAGCTAGAACAAATAATCCTAAAATTTTTATGGAACCAGAAAAGACCCCGAATAGCCAAAGCAATCTTGAAAAAGAAAACCAAAGCAGGAGGCATCACAATCTCGGACTTCAAGCTATACTACAAAGATGTAATCATCAAGACAGTATGGTACTGGCACAAGAACAGACACTCAGATCAATGGAACAGAATGAAGAATGCAGAAATGGACCCACAAACGTATGGCCAACTAATCTTTGACAAAGCAGGAAAGAATATCCAATGGAATAAAGACAGTCTCTTCAGCAAGTGGTATTGGGAAAACTGGACAGCGACATACAGAAGAATGAACCTTCACCACTTTCTTATACCATACACAAAAATAAACTCAAAATGGATGGAAGACCTAAATGTAACACAGAAAGCCATCAAAATCTTTGAAGATAAAGCAGGCAAAAATATCTTTGATCTTAGCTGCAGCAACTTCTTACTCAACACATCTCCAGAGGCAAGGGAAACAAAAGCAAAAATGAACTTCTGGCACCTCATCAAAATAAAAATCTTCCTCACAGCGAAGGAAACAATCAGCAAAACTAAAAGGCACCCGATAGAATGGGAGAAGATATTTGCAAATGACATATCAGATAAAGGCTTAGTATCCAAAATCTATAAAGAACTTATCAAACTCAACACCCAAAAAACAAATAGTCCAGTGAAGAAATGGCCAAAAGACATGAATAGACACTTCTCCAAAGACATCCAGATGGCCAACCGACACATGAAAAACTGCTCAACATCACTCATCATCAGGGAAATACAAATCAAAACCACAATGAGATACCACCTTACATCTGTCAGAATGGCTAACATTAATAACTCGGGCAACAACAGATGTTGGCAAGGCGAGGATGTGGAGAAAGAGGATCTTTTTTTGCATTTTGGCGGGAATGCAAGCTGGTGCAGCCACTCTGGAAAACAGTATGGATGTTCCTCAAAAAACTAAAAATAGAACTACCCTCCAACCCAGCAATTGCACTACTAAACATTTATCCATAGGATACAGGTGTGCTGTTTTGAAGGGACACATGCACCCCCATGTTTATAGCAGCACTATCAACAATAGCCAAAGTGTGGAAAGAGCCCAAATGTCCATCGATGGATGAATGGATAAATAAAATATGGTATATATATATATATATATATATATATATATATATATATATATACAATGGAGTATTACTCAGCAATCAAAAAGAATGAAATCTTGCCATTTGCAACTACATGGATGGAACTGGAGGGTATTATGCTAAGTGAAATTAGTTGGAGAAAGACAAAAATCATATGATTTCACTCATATGAGGATGTTAAGAGACAAAACAGATGAACATAAGGGAAGGGAAACAAAAATAATATAAAAACTGGGAGGGGGACAAAACAGAAGACACTCATAAATATGGAGAACAAACTGAGGGTTACTGGAGGGATTGTGAGAGGGGGGATTGGCTACATGGGTAAGGGGCACTAAGGAATCTACTCCTGAAGTCAGTGTTGCACTATAGGCTTACTAATTAGGATGTAATTTTTTTTTTAATTTTTTAAATGTTTATTTATTTTTGACACAGAGAGAGAGAGAGACAGAGCATGAGTGGGGGAGGGGCAGAGAGAGAGGGAGACAGAATCGGAAGTAGGCTCCAGGCTCTGAACTGTCAGCGCAGAGCCCGACACAGGGCTCGAGGTCACAGACCGTGAGATCATGACCTGAGCCGAAGTCGGACGCTCAACCGACTGAGCCACCCAGGCGTTCCCCTTTTGTTTTTTTTTTTATTTTTTTTAATGTTTATTAATTTTTGACAGAGAGAGAGACAGAGCATGAGTGGGGGAGGGGCAGAGAGAGAGAGGGAATGCAACTTTTAAAAAATAAAAAATAAAAAATAAAATTTAAAAAAATGTGGTTAAAGTACATATTGTTTTCTTACTAGTTCATCTATCCACTTTTTTCCCTTATACAGAACAAAGCTCTGAACATTTCAATGTATTTTGCAAAATGATATGATATGAATTAATTTTTAGCAGTATCATGGGACTAAGAGTACCATGAAGAAATATGACTTTATTACCAAAATTATTATATAATAAAAGGCTTGATATTTGCATTTTTTCATGGTATAAGTCAAGTAATTTTTGAAACATCCAATTCTTGAATGTATTTATGGAAGTATTCATTTATCACTTTTCCACTATCAAAATTTTTTGATTTAATAACACCCAGGGTGTAATAACACCCAGTTGAGCATCTGACTTTGGCTCAGGTCATGATGTCACAGTTTGCAGGTTTGAGCCCTGCGTTAAGCTCTGTGCTGACAGCTCAGAGCCTGCGGCCCACTTCAGATTTTGTGTCTCCCTCTTTCTCTGCCCCTTCTCTGCTCAGGCTTTGTCTCTCTCTCTAAATAAATAAACATTAAAAAATTAAACAACGACAACAATAGTGAAAAAAAAAGCCCTCCTAAATTTTGAAATTGGGAAGCTTGATGCATATTGAAAAAACGGAAGACTCTTGAGAAAAGCCTATCAACCCAATCGAGTGAAATGGTTCAAATATGGAAATATCTTTTATTAATATATTATTAAAACTTGGTTGTTTTTTGGAGAGTTTTAACTTCTTAATCAATAAATGTGATGGTATTTAGAATTTAGACAGCCACCAGTAATAAACATGTGTTAATGGCAATCATGTTATTCCAAAATTGATCTTTACCAATGCATATCTTGCTTATAATGTCATATGTTTTTAAAATATTAATAAGTTTAGATCTTTTAAGAAAGGTGTTAAAAAACAATTGCATCGCAGTGCTGACAAATACATTTAAGATTCTCTGTGAAGTACAGTAAAAGAATAATACTAGGCAAAGAATCAGAAGCCATTTCTTCTGCACATTCTTTCCAAATTATTAGTGATTTGACCTGGAATAAATCAAATATTAAATGGGTTAATATTGAAAATTTAAATATGATGATAACTAAGTTGGTTCTTAAGCTGTGCACTATTAATAAATATTATATATTTAAATTTAATATTAAATGCTATTAATTGTAAAGGATGTCTTCTAATCATTTGTACATTAATTCACAAAATACTTCTATAAAATAAGTTAGAATTTGTAACCAAATACTATCAGATGTATTTGAAACTGTTTAGTCATGAACATAACTTATTGTCAACTGATTAAATTTAACCTGTACGTATATATATTTAACTTTTTATGTATATGATGGAAAGATCTTCACAATTTGGTATTAATTTTGTAAATTGAGGCCAATTCTTTCATTACATATCCATTTCAGATATAACATCGTGGACTTTTAGAATTTTAAAATAGGAATGACTTAACTTAGAATCTCTGAAGTCCAGCTAAAAATCTTAGTCTTCAGTAATCCACATGGACATTGGACCCTTATAGGATCTTGTTATTAAAATTGTGTGATTTTCTTAAATCAAGCCCCCCATATCAAATAAGCTTTAAACTTCTGATACTCATATGCATTTCTCTCTACTAAAGAGGAATTTCCTTTCTTCTCTCTATTCTATGTTGGTGTGTGTGTGTGTGTGTGTGTGTGTGTGTGTAGTTGTATATAAAATGTGTTTATACATGCTTGTATAATCAGTTTTTAAATATTTAAATATCTATATGTTCCTCCAAGGGAAGAAATTTAATCAGCCTAGTTTGAATCTGGCTTACCCCAAAAGTTACCAGGCAGGACAAAGAGTTTTGCTGCTGTATTACAACCAAACACTTGGAGTGGGAAGAAAGAACTTTCAGAACAAAAAGTTGCTATTTCAAATGATGGCAAGACAGACCAAACAGTAGAGGACAAATACAATATATGTTTGGAAAGCAGGGCATGAGTTGATACAATGCACAAGATAAGTCCAGAGAGAAAGCAGATGTCAAATTATAGGAGTCTCTATGTGCTGAGGAAGCTGGTCTTATGGAACTCGATGGTGGAACGGTGGAACTTGTTATGGATTTTGCCCACTGAGGCAAAGTGGATAGAGTTTAAGGAAAGGAAATAAGCCTTGTTTCTGTCTTGGAAAAATTGGACATGTAAGGTGCTTTTGATAGACAATGGGGTACAGAAAAAAAAATTTAGGATCAGAAGACAAAAGAAACTCTTTAACAATTTACTTTGTATATAGAACCATAACTGTATTGTTTTAAAGAGGGATACATATTTTACTAAAATTAAATCAAAGTGAAACTATTTAGTATGTCATAGAAAATATTTGTAATGAACTAATCTCCTATTTTTTCAAATTATTATTAGGATAATTTTAGAGATTTACATTTTACAAAAGGAGTCCAGCACAAATAATATAATTATCTCATCAGCTTTGAAAACGAATTTCATCATTTAAGAATAACAATAGTAGACATGTAAATGAGAAGATTTAAATGATGCTGTCAAAGGAAAACAGTTTCCTGCTGTTAAGTGTTTTGATAAAATTCAAGATACATAAAGTGTGAAGTATGACTGTAGTTTTATTATTTAAAAAAGTTTTTTGTTTAATGTTTATTTGTGAGACAGAGGGAGAAGAATGAGAGTGGGGGAGGGGCAGGGAGAGAGGGAGACACAGAATCAGAAGCAGGCTTCAGGCTCTGAGCTGTCAGCAGAAAGCCTGACACGGGGCTCAAACTCACAAGCTGTGTGATCATGACCTGAGCTGAAGTCAGTCACTCAACCAACTAAGCCACCCAGGCATCCTGACTGTAGTTTTATGATTAAAACCACAATGTTAGGGGCGCCTGGGTGGCTCAGTCGGTTAGGCGTCCGACTTCGGCTCAGGTCACGATCTCGCGGTCCGTGAGTTCGAGCCCCGCGTTGGGCTCTGCGCTGACAGCTCAGGGCCTGGAGCCTGTTTCGGATTCTGTGTCTCCCTCTCTCTCTGACCCTCCCCCATTCATGCTCTGTCTCTCTCTGTCTCAAAAATAAATAAATGTTAAAAAAAATTAAAAAAAAACTGCAATGTTATTTTAAGAAATGTAATTTGATGAATATTTATGAAACAGAGACAGTCGTTTTCTCTACAAATATTGACCTCTTAAAATGAGAAAAAAATAGCTGAAAAAAATTCTTGTGTTTCTTGCTTTAAGCAAATCACTTTGGTTAGTGTATGTGTGTGTGTGTGTGTGTGTACAGAGCATTGGAGTAATTTCTTTATTAAAAAAAATAAGTTTCTTCTTCTGAAACACCCATAACTAATATTTCTTTTAAATAATTTTTAGTCATTTTAAACTTTCTATAAATCTGACAACTGTATTTGTAAGTTCAAGCTGACAAAATTTTATATAACCATTGTCTGTTACTCACAGACTTATTCACTACATGCGTATATATTACTCTATTCTATAAGATAGGGTTTATACAGATTGTAGGGTAACAGCAATGTTCAAGACAAAGAAATGTTGCTTTTACTTTTTCATGCAGTGATTTGATTCCATTTTATCCTCTCTCTTAGCATGTCAGTAATACCTCTTTTAAATTGCTTTCAGTGGTTGCCATTCAGTTCTCAATGCATTTTTGTTTTTTGTTTTTTTGTTTTATGTTTTTTTTTGTTTTTGTTTTGTTTTTTTGTTTTTGGGGTTTTTTTTAGAGACAGAAAGAGGCAGAGGGAGAGAGAGAGAGAGACTCCCAGGCAGACTCCACACCCAGAGTGGAGCCTAATGTGGGGCTCGATCTCACAACCAACAGATCATGACCTGGGCTGAAATCAAGAGTCGGACACTTAACTGACTGAGCCACCCAGGCGCCCTCCTAATACATATTCTTAACTAATCTAAGCCTTTCCAAATAATACTATGTGCTTCATGTGTAGTGCAGGTAACTGACACCAGAGTAGTCTTAATTCTTCCTTCCTACCCTTTACGACATTGTTGTCATTCTTTCCATTACTCCGTATGATATAACCATCCAACATATCGTTACTGTTATTTTAAGCAAAAGTTATCCTTTACTCATTTAAAAATAAGAAAAATAGAAGATTTTATTTTACCTTCATTTATTCCTTCTCTAATGCTCTACCTTTCTTTATATGGATGTGAATTTCTCATCTATATCATTTTCCTTCTCCTAAAGAAATGGTGTTTTGTTTTGTTTTGATTTTTTAATATTTCTTGTGGGGTAGGTGTGATCCATAAGCAATCATTTTCTCTGTTTCTGTTTCTCTTAGAAACTTATCAGTTCTCCTCTTTTGAAGGCCTTTTTTTTTCTGGATGTGGAATGCTAAGCTTTTCCCCCCAGAACTTCAAATATTTATTTCACTCTCTTATTTGTGTGGGTTGCTGATGAGTAATATCATTAATTTTGAGACATTTTTGGCCATTATACTTCAAATATTACTTCTAATTTCTTCCTCTGTTGTCTCTTCCCCTTCTGGAACACCAATTATGCTGATGTAAAAGGTTTTGAAACTGACCTATAATTCTTGGAGAGATCAAGTCTCTATGTGAAGTTGTTTTTCAAGGCTCTGCTTGTGTCACATTTACTTACATCCCATTTGTCAAAACGGTGTTCATGGCTGAGCCCAGAGTCTAATGCTGGGCAGGATAGCCTTCCCAGGGAGGAAGGGCACAGCAATGTTGTACTGTAAAGACAATGGATCCAGGAAAGGGTAAGGAAATGATGTCATGATTGCAATCTATCACCTAATCCACTCTATTCTTCTTGATAGCACTCACTTTAGAGTCTGCTGATATTTCATGTAATTTGGGCTCGTTATTTTCTAGGTGTGCTGTCATGAAAGAACTCATGGACCAGTTTCACACTATCTCGTATCCTCCATGTCCGTTTCTCTTGCACTGTCAGTTTTTAATTTTTTTAAATTTTTTTTTAAAGAAGGGTTTTAACATTTATTTATTTTTGAGAGACAGAGAGAGACAGAGCATGAGCGGGGGAGGGGCAGAGAGAGAGAAGGAGACATAGAATCTGAAGCAAGCTCCAGGCTCCCAGCCCTCAGCACAGAGCCTGACGCGGGGCTTGAACTCACAGACCCTGAGATCATGACCTGAGCTGAAATCAGATGCTCAATGGACTGAGCCACCCAGGCGCCCCTGTACCATCATTTTTTAGATAAATTCAGGGTAGTCATTAAAAATATAAATGCATTTTTATATTGTTTTCATTCTTATGTGATAATTTGGATTCATATATGGTATTGCTTTGTATATTTTTTTTCCTTTGAATTCAAAGTGATCTTTCAAAGATGAAAGATCTTTCAACTTCCAAGTTTCTGATGAAAAGTCTAATGTTATTATTCTTTTCCTTGTATAGATGAACTGATTGATTCTCTTGAAGTCCTTAGGCCATTTTCAGAAACTTGTAATTTTCAAATATTACCAAGATGCATTAAGTGCAAGTTTTCTTCTTCTTGTCTTTTTAAAAATCTGTTTGTTCATTTGTTTTAACACTTACATTGATATTTATATTTTTCTTTTCAGAAACAATTGTATTATGCTATAATTCTCCCCCTTCATCTAATGTTTACCTCTTCAATTTTGTTCTATACATTCATTTGTTCCTCAATATTTTTATTTACTTGGCTTTTTATCTGACGCCCAGAGCAATAGTCTTGATATTTTTCCAAGAGCTGCTGTATTACCATATTTCTCCTAATTTATTATGAGCTTTTTCTATTGTTAAATTTTTCTAAATGTTCATTTTTCCCTAGGATCTTGTTTTGCTTTGTAGATAAAGTATTATTGAATTTGAGGATGCTATAATGCATTTTAAGGAAATTATTATGTTTTGCTCTCTGACTTATCCCATTAAATATTTTGTTAAATATTTCTTGATATTTTATACTAAGTTTTTGTTTTCTTTCCCCAGAGTATTATGATTTTGATTTTCCATGTATCTTTAAAATGACTTGCTTAATTGTTCCTGAATAGATGATTGGATTTTCTTTGTTTTATATTTGCTATTATATTTTCTTTATATATTCTTTATATATATTATTACCCACTAATTTTTACCGTTAAATAGGAAAATAAAATAATTGAAAACTCTTTATTGTATATTGGTAATGCCAGTTAGTATATTGCACTACAGGGTTGGTAAAAGGGAGAGAGAAACTTATGGATGGGGTTTACCTAGGGCTACTATGATCGATGAAAAATGCTCAAGCTGTAAATATGTGTTTAGGGGTAGAGTTGGCCCAGTTTTTGCATAACCAGGCATTTAGCAAACCCACTATTTTTACTCTTCCTTTTTCTTCCTGCCCTCACTACTTACATTGTGTTCAAAGTTTCCCTGGCATTCTATATGGCCAATGAGTTTCCTTCTCTTGGCTTCATTTACTTTAGACCCTGAATTAATTCTCTCTGACTCAGTGGTTATCACCCTCCTTTCTCAGGATATCTTCCATAAGTTCGATGTTATCTTTTGCCTGCTCTCGTTTTCTTTTATTTCTGTGATATTAATCCAGTTAGTTACTTTTTTCATTTAAATAAGTTCTTAGAAGGAAGACAAAATAAAAGCATCATGGATGTTCGCTGTATAGAAATGGAAGTCATTGCAATCTCTAAATTTTCAATGTATTACAGAACCTGTTACAGCTTAAGGATTTAATTGTTTAGTACAACTCCAATATTGGCATTGTCATCAATTTAACATGGCATAATATTTTTTTGCTCACTCATCAGGGATTTTGAGCCACTTCCCAATTAATTATGTAGAATGTAGAGTGTGGTTTCTTTCCCCATTCAGTAGACATTTATGAAGTAACTGGTCTGCTTATAGCACAGCACTATATCTGATGACTTGCAATATTAGTATTTATTTACCACTTATTTGTAGATGGCACTAAGTAAAGCAATTTACTCATAACTATTTAATCATCCTATCCCACTTTTGGAGTTGATATTATTTATTTTTTCTACAAGAGACATGTAACATTCACCCAAGTTGATTCACCCATAAATGACAGAGCAAGAAAAGGACACAATGGGTTTGCTTTTACCCAAGACTGTGTTGTTGGTGAATTTCACACTGTTCAGGCACTGCTCTCAAATAATATGTAGGCTAGAGAAAGAAAGGATAAACAACGAATCACGTAGCACAAATGATGTTCATTCTTCTGCCTTCCCTAATTTCTGCCCCTTTACTGATGCTCTTTTATTTCTCAAAGGAATAGAGAAAGGTGTTTGGGTTCCCAAATGTAAAGAGCATCCATGTTTCTGATTTCAGTGAAGTTGCTTAGTTAGGAGAGGTGAAGCCAGAGAGAAAGCCATCATGCATCACTTTCTTGAAGGTAGGTTTATACATGAATTTCACCTCAGAAATTAGCACCTTTTTTTTTTCAAGAGGAACACATTTGGTCACATTGCAATCAAAATAAGCTTCAATCTTTCCTGAAGATAAGTTAAATATCAAAAACAGGAGGAACATTATCAGACCAGATATTTTGATATGTTTTAGGAATTTGGGGAGATGAAGTAACTGGCACTCAAAGCAGAGGCAGTCAAAGATGCTTCAGCCCAGAACATTCATAGGAGATGTTTGTAAAACATACAGGAATAGGGAAAGAAAAAACTTGAACTGAGGTGCCCAGCCTTTTTGCTTTGTCCCTACGCCATACATAAGCCCTGCCAATCTCCACACCTTGCTTGCAAACACATAAACCTTTGTCAAATTCCCCGACTAGGGAGCCTGGGTTGTTCAGTCAGTTAAGCATCCAACTTTGGCTCAGGTCACGATCTCATGGTTTTTGTGTTCCAGCCCTGCATCAGGTTCTGTGCTGACAGCCTGCTTTGGATTCTGTGTCTCATCTCTCTCTGCCCCTCCCCCGCCCATATTCTCTCTCTGTCTCTCTTTCTGCCTCTCTCTGTCTCTCTCTCACAAAACTAAATAAAAACATTAAACAAAACAAAACAAAGAAAACTCCCCACTGGGCAGAGACCTTCTGCTAAATATATTAGCACAACTGGTGAAGAAATCCACATGGTGCCTGATGTTAAACACTTTATTATTTATTTATCAATTTATTTATTTATTTATTTTAGAGAGAGAGGGCACAAGCGAGGAAGAGAGGCATTGGGGAGAGAGAGAGTGAGAGACAGAGAGAGAGAAAGAGAGAGAGAATCTTAAGCAGGCTCTATGCTCAGCACAGAGCCCGATACAGGGCTTGATTCCACGACCCTGAGACCATGACCTGAGCTGAAATCTACAGTCAGAAGCTCAGCCCAGCCAACTAAGCCACCCAAGTTCCACTTGATGTTAAGTGCTTTAAATCTTAATTCATAAATACGGATGGGCAAGCAATAATTATAAGACATTTCAGGATAATAAAAGCACAAATTCAGAAACAAAACAACTCCAATGAAACATACAAAATAACTTCCATGATGCAGAACAAAATTAGGAAATAGAAAATAATTTAAAGGAATTCTAATTAGTAGCTTCAGAGAGGCTCAGGAAGATATTGGATACATAAAATTGGAATAGGCTTATAAAAAGGAGAAATGACAGCTGGTGAGTGAGTTCTTAGATATTAAAAATATGATTGCTTAAATAAAATATTTAATAGAAAGGCTAGAAGAAAAAAATTGGGGAAAACTCCCAGATGTAGAGCAAAAAAAGAAACAGAGATAAGCAATATGAAGCGAACGTTGAGAGACATGAATCATTAATTTAAAAGGCTTAGCATTCATCTAAAAAGAATTGCTGAAAAGGACAATGGAGGAAATGGAAAGGAGAAACTTATCAACAAAATGATAAAAGCACATTTCCCAGAGGTGAGACACATGACTGGAAATTGTAAGCGCTCACCTACTGCCTAGCAGGAGATATCAGAAAATGATATAGAAAGGGAGACAAAATACTGCATCTTGAGAAAGCTTGGCAAATTTCTGAATTATAAAAGTATCCTAAGCTTTTTTTTTTATTTCGTTCACTTATTTATTAATTTGTTCCTCCATCGTTATAGCATACATTGGCTATAAAGTAGTGAATAAAAGGGGAAAGTAACTGCATATTAATGATTATATGAATAGGAAAATGCTGTAAACAAAAGTATAATTGTATTAATCTGCTAAGGCTGCCATAACAGCATACAGTGGAGCTTAAACAACAGAAATTTATGATCTCAGAGTTCCGAAGGCTAGAATATGAAGATCAAGTTGCTGGCACAGTTGTTTTCCAGTGCCTTTTTCTTGGCTTGCAGATGGCTGCCTTCTCATTGTGTCCTCTCATGGCCTGCCTCTGCGTGCACAACCCTAGTGTCTCCTTTTCCTCTTGTGAGAGCACCGGTCCTCTTGGATTGGAGTCCCACCCTTACAACCTCATTTAACCTTTAGTACCCCTTAAAGACCCTATTACCCAATATAGTTACATTAGGGCTTCAACATACAAATTTGGGGGAAACACAATTTGTAACAATAATATTAGTTTTGATGAAGCAAAATAAAGCATGGAATGGGGTGGACAAAATGTGAGGGCAAACATCTTACGTAGAGTCACAATAAAAACCCTCTATGATGAGGGCATATTTGAAGGAAAGTTTGAATGAAGTGAGATAGATGAAGATGCCAGAGGAAGAGTATTCCACATGGAGAAGCTGTAAACACAAAGACCAAGGGGAGACTGAGCTGAGAGCTTAGCTTTTGGAGGAGGAGGGATGGAACCACAGGTTTTCAAATAGGGACTGAGTGTAGTGCTGATGATGTTGTGCTGTGGCCACGGGTAACATCAAGAAGGGATTTTTTTTTTTTTAAGTTTGAATTTGAATTCCACTTAGTAACATATAGTGTTATCTTAGTTTCAGATATATACAACAACACTTCCATACATCACTCTGTGTTCATCACAAGTGCCCTCCTTAATCCCATCACCTGTTTCACCCATTACCCTTCATGCATCTCCCCTCTGGTAACCATCAGTTTGTTCTCTATAGCTTAGAGTCTGTTTCTTGACTTCCCTCTCTCCCTCCCTCTCTCTCTCTCCTCGCTATTTTTTCCTCTTTGCTTGTTTGTTTTGTTTCTTAAATTCTACATATGAGTGAAATCATATGGTGTTTGTTTCTGGCTGACCTATTTCACTTAGGATTATACTCTCTAGTTACATCCATGTCATTACAAATGGCAAGATTTCATTCTTTTTATGGTTGAGTAATATTCCATTATTTATATATACATATATATGTATATATAACACATCTCCTTTATCCATTCATCTATTGATGGACACTTGGGCTGCTTCCATATCTTGACTATTGTAAATAATGCTGCTAGAAACACAAGGGTACATATAACCCTTTGAAAAAAAAAAAAAAAAAAAGAAGGGATTTGTAGGCCAAGACCAAGGACTTGCACTTTATTTGACGTATAATGGAGGTCATTATAGGACTTAGACTAGAAAGCATCATCATCTATGCTATATTTTTTCAAAGTTCACTTTAGTTGCTTTATGAATAATAAACTATAGGGATGGAAGTGGAATTAAAGAAAATTGTTAGAAAATCATTTCAATAATTTATGAGTTCATGTGAATCCATTTTAATAATTTGTAAGAGTTCATGTGCATCATGCAAAGATAATTCAAGAATTAAAAGGTGATTTTAGGGAATCTTAGAAGCTACAGAGAGTGATGTATGGAGGTACATCACTATTTTGAATGACAGCCTTGCTGGTTAAAGAATTCTTGGCTGCATATTTTTCTGATTCAGCACACTGAATATATCCCACCACTCTTTTATGGCCTGCCAAGTTTCTGTGGATAGGTCTGCTGCAAACCTGATCTGTCTTCCCTTGTAGGTTAGGGACTTTTTTTCCCTTGCTGCTTTCATGATTCCCTCCTTGCCTGAGTATTTTGTGAATTTGACTAGGATATGCCTTGTTGATGGTCGGTTTTTGTTGAATCTGGTGGGGGGTCCTCTGTGCTTCCTGGATTTTGATGTCTGTGTCTTTCCCCAGGTTAGGAAAGTTTTCTGCTATGATTTGCTCACATAACCCTTCTACCCCTATTTCTCTCTCTTTCTTCTCTGGGACCCTATGATTCTGATGTTGTTCCTTTTTAATGAGTCATTGATTTCTCTCATTCTTAAATCGTGCTCTTTTGCCTTAATCTCCCTCTTTTTTTCTGCTTCCTTATTCTAAGTTTGTCTTCTATATCATGGATTCTCTGTTCTGCCTCATCCATTCTTGCCCCCTGCATCCATCCGTGATTGCAGCTCAGTTATAGCATTTTTAATTTCATTTGGGCTACTTTTTACTTCTCTTATCTCTGAAGAAAGGGATTCTAATCTATTTTCAACTCCAGCTAGTACTCTTATTATCGTGATTTTAAATTCTGGTTCAGACATGTTGCTTGTGTCTGGGTTGGTTAAATCGCTGGCTGTTGTTTCGTCGTGCTCTTTCTTTTGGGGTGAATTCCTTTGTTTTGTCATTTTGAAGGGGGAAAAGGAATTAATGAGGTAGAAAAATTGAAATTAAAAACATTAAAATTAAAAAAATATTAAAAATTAAACACACACACACACACAAATCAAGTAGATGATGCTAGATCCTAGGTGTGTTTTGGTCTGGGTGTAGAAAGTGGTTTGACAGATTAGGGAAACAAACAAACAAAAAAGTCCCCCCCCCAAAAAAAAAACCAAAAAAAAGTGGGGGAGAGAAAAAAAAGCAAATCATTTTTAGAATTTGAAAAAATGAATGCACTAAAGTAGACTAAAATACACAAAATTAGAGAATATAGTAGAAAAAATTATAGAAAAATATTTTTAATAAAAATTAAAAATAAATATGGATTTTCATTTTCTGTATTTAAGAAAAAAGAAAATAAATGAAAAAGAGAAAAAAGATTAAAAAAGAAAAAAGAAAAGAAAAGACAAAAAAAGAAATCATTTGAAAATTTGAAAAAGTGAATACACTGTAGTAGACTGAAATAAAATGATGGGAGAAAGATAGAATTTATAAAAAAATTACATAAAAGCAAAAAATATAGTAATAAAAATTAAATAAAAATATTTTTTAAAGAAATCGAAAGTAAAAATGAAGTTTTTCTCTTTCTGAATTCAAGAAAAAGAAAAGAAATGAAAAAGAGAAAAAAAGAAAAAGAAAGAAAAAAAAGATAATTGTTTGCAAATTTGACAAGGTGAGTACACTGAAGCAGACTAAAACAAAATGATGGAAGTAAAGTAGAATTTGAAAAAAATTACACAAAAGTAAAAAATATAGTAATAAAAATTAAAGACAGATATTTTTAATAGAAATTGAAAATAAAAATGAGTTTTTTCTCTTTCTGTATTCAAGAAAAAGAAAAGAATTGTAAAAGGGAAAAAGGAAAAAGAGAGAGGAAAAAAAATTGAACAGATGAACCTGCTAACAGATTGAAGTAGGACTGAAATTGCTTCGTTTTCCCCTAGAGGTCAGTCCATGTAGCGCTTTATAGTCCATAAATTAAGCCGGCAGTGAGGTTTGTGTTCTTGAAGAGGAAAGTTGGCCCAGTTGGGCAGGCCTCGGTGTAACAGCTCCGCTGTCCACTAGATGGCGCTGCTAGCCTACTGAGGTGGATTGTTGTGGTGCTCAGGTGCGCATGCGCAGGAGCAGTGAAAAAATGGCGCCATCCAGCCACCCAATCTGTTCTCCTGGATGGGCAATCGCGCACTGGTCCTCCGTCTTCAGCTCTCATCCACTCCCCGCTTTTCCTCTCTCCGTGACCAGGCCCCAGGCAGTACCTCTCTCCCGAGTTTTGTCTCAGATGCGGCTGTTTTCCCCGGCCCCTTACTTCTGAAGGATTGCAGCTTTGACCCGTTCCACCCCTCTGCGGGAGGGTCTCACTGAGCAAAGGCCGAATGAGCAGTGGCCGATGTCAGCTGCACCCAGGAATGCCCCCCAACAGCAGCTGGACCCTGCTGTTGCCGGTGCCCCGAGACTGCCGCCAGGTGCCAGCCTGCCCCAGAAAAAGTTCACGAGATAGCAGCAGTTCGTAGAAGCAGCTTTTCAGTGAGTATGGAAAATCACAACACACATCTGGCACCAGCCTTCAACCTTAAGGACCTTGTTCCAGCTCCAGTGAATGTGGCCGTTTTCTGGGGTCTGCTGGGACCAGGTGGCTTCAACAGTATCTACCACATGTCCTTTCAGCAGTGGAACCGCTTTTCCCTGTGTGGCCTGAGAACCTCCCGGACCCCACTCTGTTCCTGGGGATTCATCTTTCCACCAGAGCACCGCCAGGTATGGAGCTGCGGAGTTGCAGCCTTTGCGCTCCCCTTGTTTACAGTCTTAATGGAATTTAAACCCTCTCCTTTCTCCTTTCTCCCTTTTTAGTTTAGTCCCTGTGGCTGTTTCCAATTTTCCACTCTCTCCAGCTGCTTTTGGGGAGGGGTGCTTTTCCCTTATGCTCCCCCCCTCCCAGTTTCTGTCCTCTCTCCACCCACAAAAGGGGTTCCCTACCTTTAGGAGCTTCTTGCTCCCCATGTTCAGCTCTTCGTGTCATGTACCTGCTGAATTCTGTGGTTCAGGTTGTGCAGATTGTTGGGTTAATCTTCCAATCGGTTTTCTAGGTGTGTAGGACGGTTTAGTGTTGGTCTGGCTCTATTTCATGGATGCGAGATACACCCAATTTCCCACCCTTTTTGATAAAGGCCCTTCACTTTCTCGGTTTCTACCAGGACACAATGATACTCTCTCCCCACCCCTCTTTCTCCAATAGAAAAACTGTCTTGATAATGATGTAATTGAAAAAGAATTTACCCTCCATAAACATACTCAAGGCAGAAAGAGCAAGTTATCTTTCCATTTGAATGAAGAAGAGATTAAGCTAGTTGGTTGTCTTGAAGCTTTAAATGTTAACATACCTGCTCATATCCAAGAGATCTTTGGATCGACATACTTTATAATTTGTTCACAGACACGAAATATTTTTGCCTGGCCCTTTTCATTAGACTGGTTACACTTGACTTTAGGATTATATTCTATTAAATTTATCAGAGGAATTTCATATTACTATATGCTGGTCTGCTGATATTCCTTCTAATACACCATGTTATCACTTTGGGGGAAGTTTAAACAGAAAAACTCAGAGTCCCTTCACCATGACAAAGAGAGAAGACTGTTCTTGACTGGTTTTGAGGTTTGAATGTAGACAGTGTGGAAAAGTCCAGATCATAGTACACTCGATACATGAGGTAAAGTAATAAGATGTAATTCAAAGATCAAGAATGTTCAGAGTCTAATTTTATCTAGTTAGAGGAGCACACTTACTAGATATCTGTGATGAGAGTTAGAAATAAAAAGATCTTAGAAAAGTCAAGCAGAACTGGGGGAGTGATATCACATAATTTCAACCTGAAAAATCTGGGAACAAGTATCATTAGGAGGAAAATGAAATTCCTCAGTGGTTTAAGAAGTGGTTAGTTGAGACAAGATTGCTTTAAAAGTTAGGAAATATTACTTATTCCTTTTTCTCAAAGTATTTGTTTATCATCAAAACATGAAATGGATACTAAGAAGTGCACAAAATACTGCCAACATATTTTACAAAATTGTAACAATATTTACTTCCACCAGCAATCTATGAGAGTTCAGATTTCTCCTCACTTGCTATTTTTTTCAATTTTTATCATTCTAGTGGTTGCGCAGTCATATTTTGTTTGAGTTTGAATTTGCATTTCCCTGATGCCTAATGCTTTTGAGCAATTCACATTGGCTTTTTGGACCTTTCTTTTTAAAAATATTATTTATTTATTTTTATTTTGGAGAGAGAGCGTGTGCAAGTGGGGAAGAGGTATAGAGGGAGAGAGGAAGAGAAAGAATCTTAAGCAGGCTCCATGCTCAGAGGCACAGAGCCCAACTCAGGGCTCAATCCCATGACCCTGGGATCATGACCTGAGGCAAAGTCAAGAGTCAGATGCTCAATCAACTGAGCCACTGAAATGCCCTGGATATTTGCATCTCTTATTTGATGAAAGGTATGTTCAATTCTTTGGCTTATTTCCAATGGCATCATCTACCTTTTTCTTACATGTTTGAAGGGGATCTATGTACATTCTGTATATAATAAGTCTAATTTACTAATCTATTCTTTATTCCTCTATGCATATTATGTGCCATTTTATAAGTCTTTGTCTACTCTGCTCCAAGTTTGTAAAAATAGTCTATGTTATATGATAGAAACTTTATTGGTTTAGCTTTTGCACTTAGGTCTAAAATCTGCCTTTTTTTTGGCTTTAAGGAGAGATCAGTATTTAGTTATTAATTATTTATTTGTTCTCCCATTAGGATATATAATCAAACTTGAATCATTTCTTTCAAAGTCTATTTAGTTTATCTACCAGGACCACTTCTCTTTTATAGAATTGGACCACATGTTTGCTTCCCCAGCAACACGAACAGAGAGCTATGAAAAATACTGCTTACATTTCTGCTTTCTGCTTGGCTTCTGTGCTCCCTGCTCTTGACCCTAACTCTCATGATACTCTTTTGTTTAAAATATTAAGCCTTCGGGGCACCTTGGTGGCGCAGTCGGTTAAGCGTCCGACTTCAGCCAGGTCACGATCTCGCAGTCCGGGAGTTTGAGCCCTGCGTCAGGCTCTGGGCTGATGGCTCAGAGCCTGGAGCCTGTTTCCAATTCTGTGTCTCCCTCTCTCTCTGCCCCTCCCCCGTTCATGCTCTGTCTCTCTCTGTCCCAAAAATAAATAAACATTGAAAAAAAAATTAAAAAAAAAATATTAAGCCTTCTTTGGTAAAGGCAGAAGTATCTCAGCCACATACCTTTCCCAAGCACAATCGAACCCTGATTAAAAGTGCTGGGACGCTTGATGTCAGGTGAACTCTGAGGGAAATGTGAATAAGCTCAGTATGTGAATATTATATAAAAAATGCTACTAAGTTTATTTTCAATTTAATATTTTTGTTAACTCAACTCACTGTATTTGAAATCTCCCATATTAAAAAAAGTTTAAATGTGTCATTAATTGCAACCTTAATGCCAGTGATTATACAGTTTTTAAATGTTCCGGAAAAGCAGTAAGTAGGACAAAAATTATGAGTTCAATACTATATTGAAAAGGTTTAATTTTGCTATATAGTCTGAATGTTTCTGTCCTCCCCAAATGCATATGTTGAAATCCTAACCTCCAGAGTTGATGGTTTTAGGAGGTGAGGCCTTTTGGGAGGTGACTAGGTCATAAATGCCTCATGAATGGGATTAATGCCCTCATGAAGAAGCTCCAGAGAGATCCATTGCCCCTTTCACCATGTGAGGAAAGTGCCAGCTATGCACCAGGAAGAGGGCCCTTGGCAGATGCAACCATGTTGGTACATGGATCTTGTACTTACAGCTGTTAGAACTGAGGAATGCATGTCTGTTGTCACAGGAGCCTGAATGGAATAAGACACTTTTGAGCTATTAAGCAAATTGTTCCTCGTGCTCCAGGGAGACTTCTATATAAGTGGTTCTCAAATTTCATTGAGCAAAAGTATCACAGGCAATGCTGATTGATTGATTTGATTGATTGATTATTGTTTTAGGGCCATGCTTATTTAAAATGTGATAAATTATACCATCCTTCCAAAAAATTGATTCAATATATCTGAGGAGGATAACAAGCCAGAAATTGGATTTGTTTTAAGATATACCCATGGGAATTCTGAGTGTGTTACTCTGGGACTACAATTTCAATGGCCTAAGAAATTTGGGGTGGTGGTTTCTTACATAGGAAAGCTGGTAAGAAAAATGAGGCAGTAAATATGAAACCATTTCTCAAAAGTTAAATCAGTGTGCTTCATACACAAATTTTAATTTTGTCAAGTGTCATATGCACTATGCAAGAGAGTATACAACATGCATCCAAGAAAGGCATAAATATTTCAAATGACAATAGTTTTAAAAGCTTAAATATATCTGAGGCTATTTAGGGGCCTCACCCTCAAGTTGCCTCATTACCATACATTTAGGTAGGATCAAAAAAGGCACATTATGAATAATAAAACACTCCCATCACCTCTATCACCTGGGAAGTTCCAAGGTTTTAGAAATCCTTTGTCACGAAATGATAAAAATTTAAATATAATAATATAAGATGCTCCTACCACCCTTATCACAATGGTTGCAGGAGCTCTGTGCCAGGACCTGGGGTTAAAGACATATATATTGATATGTATTAACATATATTTGAATATGTATTATATCAAAACATCACAACAACTGTAACAAAATATCACAGCTTGGATGGTTTAAGCAATAAAGTTTTATTTTCTTATAGTTTTGGAAGCTAGAAATCCAAGATCAAGGTATAGTTGGGGTTGATGTCCAGGGAGACCCCTCCTGAAAAATAGAGCTGCTTTCTGTGTTCTCACCTGACCTTTTCTTTGTGAATGTCTAAGAGATGCTTTCTGTTCTTCCAATAAGGACTGAATATTATGGGATTAGGCCCCGACCCTTACGACCTCACTTAACCTTAATTACCTTCATAAAAGCCCTATCTCCAAATATAGTCAGTCAGATTGGGAGATAGGGTTTTAATATGTGAATTTATGGAGGGACACAATTGAGTTCATAACAGATGATATTTGAATCTAGACACTATGGACAGACAGATTGAGCTACAAACAGCCACAAAACTCAACCCTGGTTATTGGTCCATAGGATTCCAGACAAATTCTATCCTTTCTTACTTTGCAATTATTTTCTCCCGTAGGATGAATGGTCTTTGAATTATTCACTACTCCAACAGACAGTCTCTATATTAAAACAATGTGGCATTGTTTTGGTGTCAGCTGATGATCAACATCTTATATTTACAAATTCCATTTTTCTGAATAAGTATGATTGAAATTTACCTGTTGTCCCTCTGATATCAAATTTTCTTGTTTCCTGTCCAAAATAGAAAGAATAAAATGTTCAAAAACAGTAAGAGTATCTTCTCCATTATAGTTCTAATGAGGGAGCCTAAGGCACAATGAAGGCAAAGCACAAGTTAGCAGACACCTCCCCTGCCCAGGTGGGGTATGTGTGACATTCCTCAGGCACTCTTGCCTGCCCTAAAGACAAGAGAAGGATAAAACATCTGGTTAACTGATAAGATCACAGCCCCTCAGGACATGAGTCCCTGTCAGTTCACAAATGTCTCAGTAAACTATAAGAAAAAGGCAATCTTATCAATAGACTAAACTCCAAAAACCTATAGACTGAATTCCCTGGAGCCCCAACATCACCCTTCCCTCCATAGTGATATGGGGAACAAAGGCAAGAAGGAAATGGTAGGTAAAATTAAATTTCCTTATAACCTGTAGCCCATTGACAAATACTTGCGATAGGCAGAGTTTAACATTTCTCCAAGAACTCCCTACTGTCTTAATTGTAGTGTCTTCCTAGAGGGAAACCAACCTTAGCTTAACAATAGCAAGGACTCCTATATCTTTTGAGTCCTCTTTAGCATATGAAAGTCCTTCTGGAGGTTTCCCTTTTCCCTTAACTCCCCCAACTCCACAGTATATAACCAGTCACTCTTCACATTCCCAGTACAGCTCTTCCTGCCCACAGGTCCTGTCTCCCTGCTTTAATAAAATCACCTTTTTGCACCAAAGATGTCTCAAGAATTCTTTCCAGGTCATCAGCTCCATACTTCCACCACTCCAAAGCCCTGTCAGTTCCATTAAATTGACACATACATGGAATTGTAGCTGACATCTTGAAGACTTATAGAGTGCCAAGGAGATTGCTGTCAATTTTATATGTGATGACATTAATATTCACTCCACCCGGGACGCCTGGGTGGCGCAGTCAGTTAAGCGTCCGACTTCAGCCAGGTCACGATCTCGCGGTCCGTGAGTTCGAGCCCCGCGTCAGGCTCTGGGCTGATGCCTCAGAGCCTGGAGCCTGTTTCCGATTCTGTGTCTCCCTCTCTCTCTGCCCCTCCCCCGTTCATGCTCTGTCTCTCTCTGTCCCAAAAATAAATAAACGTTGAAAAAAAAAAATTAAAAAAAAAAAATATTCACTCCACCCTAGGTATTATAATACCAGGTTATAAATGTGCTTCACTTTTTGATATTCATAATAGGTAATATATAAATAAAGTATAACACTTACATGGTAGTCATATAATGTTCATACACATAACTGTAGATGTTTTATATATATATATACATAACTTATTTATTTTGAGAGAGAAAGGGGGAGGGGGAGAAGGGACAGAGAGAGAAGGAGAGAGAGAGAATCCCAAGCAGACTCTGCCAGTGCAGAGCCAGATACGGGGCTCCATCTCACATCCATGACACCATGACCTGAGCCAAGATCAAGAGTCTGACACTTAACCGACTGAGTCACCCCGGTGTCCCTGTAGAAGTTCACTTCTAATTGACTTCTTCAGTTTTTGGTACCAGCTGAAAACCATATAGGAACCTGGGCTCCTCCTAGTTATTTTTCTTATAGTAGAGGATAGGGATCTTAGATATGTGTGTGACTTCTATTGTCACTAAACCTATCATTAGTAATATAAAAAGAAAGATATAGATCACAAAGGAGAAAAATAGGTAGAAAGATAGAAATTTAAAATAGTGAATTGCCATATTTCTTCAGAAAATGAGTGGTGTTGTGTCTGTGCATATAAAACAGATTGCTTCTATGTAGATAAAAATTAGACATTGGAAGTCAAAGAAACTGTATACAAAATGAAATGAAATCTCATACCATTGAATTTTGAATACACTACAATAAGATTTATTTGGTACTATATTAATATTTTTCTTCCCACTTTCACAGAACTTTTCCTTTTTTCAGACTTCTACTACATTGAAGAGGATTGAGACTATTATAACTGCAGTGTTAAAAAATAAATTTAAGGGCGCCTGGGTGGCGCAGTCGGTTGGGCGTCCGACTTCAGCCAGGTCACGATCTCGCGGTCCGTGAGTTCGAGCCCCGCGTCGGGCTCTGGGCTGATGGCTCAGAGCCTGGAGCCTGTTTCCGATTCTGTGTCTCCCTCTCTCTCTGCCCCTCCCCCGTTCATGCTCTGTCTCTCTCTGTCCCAAAAATAAATAAAAAACTGTCCCCACAAAAAATAAATAAATAAATAAATAATAAATTTAAACATTCTAATTTTACCTCAAAATCAATAATTGAAACTCTTTTCAAGAAATATTTAAAAAAATTTTTTATGTTTATTCATTTTTGAAAGACAGAGAGAGAGAGCACAAGCAGGGGTGGGGTGGAGAGAGAGGGGGACAGAATCTGAAGCAGGCTCCAGGCTCTGAGCTGTCAGCACAGAGCCTGACGCAGGGCTCGAACTCACAAACCGCGAGATCATGACCTGAGCCAAAGTCCGTTGCTCAACCGACCAAGCCACCCAGGCGCCCATCAAGAAATATTTTTTAAAAAAATCTATTACATGAAAGAAAAAAATGTTTGAGATATTAAGTCGGTAACATGCATCTAAGAACTATATCTTGTTCCCTAATTCTTGAAGTGTAAGGGTTTTTCTGTGGACTTTAGACAATCTCCAGATTGTGGTTTCTCTGATTCAGATTACCTCTTACATAAATAAAAATAAAGAGATATGAGGCTAGAATTAGTGAAATAAAACTAAAGTTCTTAAAATAGGATTAAGTATGGTTTTTTTGTTGTTGTTGTTGTTGTTTTTTTTGTTTTTTTTTTTTTGTTTTTTTTTTTTTTATTGTAATCTTCTGCCTTCTGGATTCTGGTTTTGAACTGCTGTGGTTTCTTTCATTTAACCCTGTCTGGGGTTCATGATAGGTCTTGTATCTGTATTATGATATCTTTCATCAATTTTAGAAAATTCTTAAACATTGATTCTCCCTCATTATCTTTCATCCTTCAGTTTTCATTAGAAATCTTAAATTTTTCATTATATCCCCTATGGTTTTTGTCCTCTCTTGTATAGTTCCTGTCCATTATTTCCTTCTCATTTCTTTCTAGTTCACTAATCCTCTCTTATCTCTATTTATTCCACTGAGATCTTAGTTTCGAGTTTTGTATTTTTATTTCTAGAAATATTTAAGTATTTAAAATGTTTATTCATTAAATTTTCATTACTATTATGAATAGTACATAATTAATTAAAAAAATGTTTAACATTATAGGGACGTCTGGGTGGCTCAGTCAGTTAAGTGTCTATACTCTTGTTTTCGGCTCAGGTCTGGTCTCACAGTTTATGAGTTTGAGCCCTGTGTTGGGCATTGCACGACAGCACAGAGCCACTTGGGATTCTCTCTCTCCCTCTTTCTCTGCCCCTCCTCTCTCTCTTTCAAAATAAATAAATTAAAAAAAAATTTCACATTATAAATATTGGCAAATAATTAGTAAATGTGAAACTATATTACTGTAATTCTTAGTAAAATGGATGTGGGGACTTTGTACATCTATTAAAATAAGTCTTACTGACATCAGTTATTTGCACTCTGGTAAAGCACTGGTTATTTTCTTCTGGGAGTCATTATTTCACTACAAATCAATATTATAAAAGTACATGTGGATGAAAAGGTCTAAATATCGGTTCCTTTAAAAGTATGTGTGTCTACACTTATGTGAGAATGTTTTCATCCCAAGTTTTAAGACCACTGACATATACAATACAACTCTCCATACAACTATACGTCTTTGTCTAAGCTATCATCCACTACTTTGCCTTTTAGCCTTTTAAATCTCAGTGGATACATATTAAACTTTGAATGCTTCATTCATACATGCTTTCATTCTATTTTTTTAATTTTTAATTTTTAAAATTTTATGGTAAGAATAAACATGAGATCAATCCTTTTAACAGATTTGTAAGTGCAGAATGCAGTACTGAAGTCACAGGTGTGATGTCATGCCATAAATCTCTAGAACCTACTCATCTTGTATTACTTAAACTTTATGCCTATTGATCAGTAACTCCCATTTCCCTATCCCCAACCCCAAACAATCAATATTCTACTCTTGCTTCTACGAATTTGACTATTTTAGATACCTTATGTAAGTGGAATCATGTAGTATTTTTCTGTCTGAGAGAGGCTTAATTCATTTAGAATAATGTCCTCAAGGTCCCTCCATACTATTGCATATTACAGAATTGCCCCCTTCTTAAAGGCTGAATAATAGTTCATTACAAATATATACCGCATTTTGTTTATATACTCATCAATTGATGCACATTTAGGTTGTTTCCACATCTTGGCTATTGTGAATAATGCTGCAATGAACAAGCATGTGCTATTATCTCTTTGAGATCCTGATTTTAATTCTTTTGGAAACATACCCAGAAGTAAGATTGCTAGACCATATGAGAGCTATGTTTTTAATTTTGTGTGTGTGGAATCTCCACACTGTTTTACGTAGCTGCTGCACCATTTCCATTTGTTATGTCTCGTCTTTTTGATAATAGACATTCTAACAGGTGTGAGATGACAGTTCATTGTAGATTTAATTTGCATTTCTCTAATGAGTAGTGACACTGAACATCTTTTCACATACCTGTTGGCCATTTGCATGTGTTCTTTGGAGAAATGTCTGTTCAAGTGTTTGGTCATTTTATAATCAAGTTATTATTAGTATTATTATTTTTGATATTGAGCTGTAGGAATTCCTCTTTTGAGATTAGTCCATTTTCATATATATGGTTTGCAAATATTTTCTCCCATTCTGTAGGTGTGTCTTTCACTTGTTAGTTGTTTCCTTCATTGTGTATTTTTGTTTGTTTGTTTTTTAGTTTGATATAGTCTCACTTGCCCATTTCTAATTTTTTTTTTTTTTTGGCCTGTGTTTTCGGTGTCATATCCAAGAAATCATTGTCAAAAACCAATGTCATGAAGCTTTTCTTCTATGTATTTTTCTAGAAGTCTTACAGTTACAGGCCTTATGTTTATGTCTTCATTTTTTTTTAGTTGATTTTAGTGTAGGGCCTAAGATAAGAGTCCAATTTTATTCTTTGCCTGTGGATATCCAATTATTCCACCACCATTTGTTGAAGAGACTATCCTTACCCCATTCTTCATCCTTGGTTCTCTTGTTAAAGATCAGTTGATTGCATGCTTGCATTTATTTTGGGTTTCTCTATTGCATTCTTCTGGTCGAGATACCTATCTTTATGCCATTACCATACTAATTTTATTACTGCAATTTGGTAATATATTTGAAATCAGAAAATATAATGTCTCCAACTTTGTTCTTCTTTCTCAAGATTGATTTGGCTATTTGTAGTCATTTGTGATTCCATATAAATTTTAGAATTAAAAAAAAATTCGTATAAAAAGGCATTGGGATTTTGAAAGAGGTTGCATGAATCTATACATTGCTTTGGGTTGTATGGACATATTTAACAATCCATAAGTCTTCTAATCCATAAATACAAAATACCTTTCCATTTGTTTGTGTCTTTAATTTCTCTCATTGTTGTTTTGCATGTTTTCAGTGTATTATTCTTTAACCTCCTTAGATAATTTTATTCCTAAATATTTTACTCTTTGGGCACAGCTTTTAATGGATTTTTTTTTTTTATAATTAATCTTTCAGAGACTTTGTTGTTAGTGTATAGAAACATACTTATGTCTGTTAGTAATCTGATTGTCTTCTTTGGAAAAATGTCTATTCATGTCTTCTGCCCATACAAATCAAATACAAATCAAAAGCACAATGAGATACAAACTCACACCTGCTAGAATGGCTAAAATGAGCAACTCAGAAAACATCAGATGTTGATGAGGATACAGAGAAATGGAGACACTTTTGCACTGTTGATGGGAATGCAAACTGGTGAAGCCACTCTGGAAAACAATATAGAGGTTCCACAAAAAATTAAAAACAGAACTACCCTATGACCCAGCAATTGCACTACTAGGTATTTATCCAAAGAATTCAAAAATGTTGATTCAAAGGGACATATGCACTCCAATGTTTATAGCAGTGTTATCAACAGCAGCCAAATTATGGAAAGAGACCGACTGTCCATTGACTGATGAATGGATAAAGATGACGTGAAATATATAATGGGATATTACTCAGCAAAAAAAGAATGAAATATTGCCATTTGCAACAACATGGATAAAACTTGGGTGTATTCTGCTAAGCAAAATAAGTCAGTCAGGGAAAGACACATATCATATGATTTCACTCATGTGGAATTTAAGAAACATAACAGATGAACATAGGGGAAGGGAAGGAAAATAAAATAAAAAGAGAGGGAGGCAAACCATAAGAACTTTTAAATACAGAGAACAAACTGAGGGTTGCTGGAGAGGAGGTGAGTGGGGTAAATGGGTGATGCACGTTAAGGAGGGCACTTTTTGGGATGAGTACTGGGTGTCATATGTAAGAGATGAATCATTGGGTTCTACTCCTGAAAACAATACTACTCTGTATGTTAACTAACTTGAATTTAAATACATAAAAAAATAAATACAATTAAAAAAAAGAAACATATCTGATTTTTGTATGTTCCTATTGTAAGAGTAACTTTACTGAATTTGTTTACTTCAAACAGCTTTTTTAATGGAATCTTTAGGATTTTCTATATACATTATGTTGTCTGCATACAATTTTACTTCTTCCTTTCTAATTTTGATAGCTTTTATTTATTTTTCTTGTCTAAATGCTATGGCTGGATCTTCCAGTATTATGTTGAATAACAGTGAAAGAGTGGGATTTATGATAAAAGTTCTCAAAAAACTAGGAATAAAAGAAAAGTATATCAACATAATAAAGGTTCTATATGAAAAGCCCATAGCTAACATCATACTCAATGGTTAAAAACTGGAAGATTGTCCTCTATAATTACAATTTCTATTGTTTTTTAAACTAGTCTCTAATTCTCTGCTGGAATTTTCAATCTTTTATTTCTTTTCATACATTAAGAATAGGTCATTTAAAATCTGTTTCTGATAACTGATTTTTTTAAATTTTTATTAAAAAAAATTTTTAATGCTTATTTATTTTTGAGACAGAGAGAGATAGACCATGAGCAGGGGAGGGGCAGAGAGAGAGACAGACACAGAATCTGAAGCAGGCTCCAGCCTCTGTGCTGTCAGCACAGAGTCTGATGTGGGGCTGGAACCCACAAACCGTAATATCATGACCTGAGCCGAAGTCAGATGCTTAATCAACTGAGCCAACCAGGTGCCCTGTCTGATAACTGCATTTAATTACATGTTGTTTCTTTTGGGTTTTAATAATATTGTCTCTCTCTCTCTCTCTCTCTCTGTCTCTCTCTGTCTCTCTCTAACCCCTCTTGTTCCCCCAATCCCTTTCCTTTTCTTTTTCTTTCTTTCTTTCTTTCTTTCTTTCTTTCTTTCTTTCTTTCTTTCTTTCTTTCTTTCCAAGCAAATGGTATTTGCCAGGCCCCTTGTTGATGGCCTTGGACTTCAAATTTCCATCTTTATCCCCATCAGGCAGAATCAGTTATAGAAAAAGAAGGCCAAATGAAAGATTTTTCTTAGTCTGTGTCTTCTTTCTTTGAGCTCCATAGTTCTTTGTTGCTTTGTCAACATAACTTCAAATGGGGTAAAAAATACCCAAAGTTATCACTGTAACCTCAGTGGGAGGTTTGTTCTAAATTATATAGCTGCCAATTATGCAAAACAGAAGTCCTACTGCTGACTCACAAGCTCCTTTGGAGCTTCTTGGGTGTAATCTGAAACTAGCTCCTGGACACAAAGGGCAAGGAAAGATCGAAGAAAAAGGTTGGCTACTCCAGGTTGGTAAGCAGCAGGTTTATATGCAAAATAACTTACATATGAGGCTTGTCATTGATGGCTGCAAAAATAAGTTGATCTCTGCATCCACCCACCAAATCTTAAAGGTTTATATAGAAGCCTTAATTGGTGTCAGTCATGTACACTGTCCAGATGTCTCAATACCACATCACTATTTCAACGCTATGTCCTTGAGGCAGCTTCTGGGACTAGGAAGGCAAGTAGAACTCACATTCCAAGGACAGGTCAGGGGGTAAGGAGCCTCTGTTTGCTGTGACCCAGCTCACAGGTCATCAGACACTCAAAACCTCTCAATGACTTCACTCAACTCCTATTTGCCTTAATTTCTAGGGAAAAAAAAAAATTCTGTTCTGCAACAACTGATCTCCTATCTCCAAAATTGCTGCCTTATTCATGATCAGCCATAATGTTAGCTACTCATCTTGTCTTCAGTATTCCAATTCCCTAAATAATTTTGACAAAAAATGAGAGTTGAGCATTGATTGCTCAAGTCCTATATATGTGTCTCTGATCTTGTTTTTCTGATGTACATTACCCCAACTCCATTGCGGCTCATTTCTGGTAATCTACTTCCTTGGTAGTGATGTGGCATTATCCTCTATTTTCTCTGTTCTGTGACTGGTTCAGTTATTAGCAGATCAGTGATTTTCAAACAGATGCTCCTACTTTATGAAATTAATGTTCACCAGGAAGTTCTGGTTTTGTTTCTTTGCTTGTTTTTGGTGTATTTTCTAGACTGGTACTAGTGACTCACATAGAGGAATTTTTCCCTGAGTGGTTTCGTTGAGAGAGAAGTACAATGTAGTTTACTTATGTAATATCTCAGACCAGTTCTTTTCATGGAAGAAGGAATAAATTATCTGTAGCATTTTAAAGAATAAACCAGCCATGCTGAACTTAGTCCTTTTAGTTCTCTTTCTCCTTGTAGAATAGGCCTTCCTACATAAAGCAGGTGTTTGGGCATGCTTTCTAGAAAGTAATAAAATCAACCTGCTTTTGCAGGCAAGGCCTATGGTTTTCCAGCTATGCCTGTGACTGAGTGAAGAATCTGGTTAAGTTGATGGTGAAGAATGATTAAATCCTCCATATATAAAGCAACTTCATCAGTTAATTTTAATCACAATAAAAACTGATAATTTGGTCTTGATTATTTAAACTGCATCTAAATCTTACTTATTTTAAAGTTGGGTGAAGAAGAGTAAACTGTCACGTGGTCCCCTTAAAATGTCAACACTTGGGATGTGACCTAGGAAGCTTGCAATATAGAAAATGAATCAAGTGTGTGACTAAATAGTGTTCAACGACGTGAGACTTCAGGGAAGGCAGAACATTTCATGATTTGATGATGTTTTGGACGTGGTGCAGCTTAAATGCTGAGACCCTGTTGACCATCTGTAATTCTGCTCTTGGCTTTTTCTACAAACCTTATCTTTACACTAGTTATGAAAGCACTAGGTTTGAGTAATATTCCCATCTGCTTCATCTTTGTTTTGTCATTTCTTTTCCTGTACTCCTGATATTTTCAGAGAGGGTCAGTCTATTTTCTACAATCTTAGCTTAAAATTAATCACTCTTTTTTTTATAGCACTTTTAAGATGAACACTTCTTTTAATGTTTCTGTGCTGTGTGACGCAGACCTTTATATTTTTAACAAAATCTACATTTTGTCTTGTAAGTTCTTCTAGGGAGAAAGGATATGGTACATTATGGCTTTTTCAGAAACATTAATGCCAAACCAAATCCTTTAACAACATGCAAAACACATACAACCCAAAAGCTATATTCACCAGATATTATTAATGTAAAATACATAAATCAAACATTGAAAAAACTTCAAGATTATAGTTGTATAAATTCCATTTGTCAAAACCTCTAAAATCCTTGGGTGCATATTTTGTTCTACAACAAATTTATGCATGTTGCTTTTGTCAGGATCTAGGGAATATTACAACTGTCAATCACTTGAAGTAATTAGTTTTGTTTGTAGTTACTCTTCCTGTTCTCTTCCTATCTCTCTCCCTCTCTCCTTTTCACTCTCTGTATGTCGCTGTCTCTCTTAAAGGTACTACAGATATGGGATAAATTCAGCCCTTGGGTACCTACGACACCCAAACTTGCTGTAGAGTATTTAAGGGTCATTTCCCCTTCCATCCTGAGTGGGGTTGAGATAAGTTTTTTCTGTCTGTTTTATGAGGATTATTTCCACCTCTTTCAGGTTCACAATTTTATAGTCTTATAATGATATGGACTAGTACAAGGCTTCTAGTCAACTTCTTCTCTTGTGCAGGTACCAAACTCTGCCTGTTACCCCCACAAAACTATTCCAAGAATTTTCTAAATTAACAGAAATCTTTATACTCCTCAGGGCAGTCTCTGGCTGAGATAGTAGTCTATATATCCGGAGATATGTTTCTTTTGGTCCTCTGAGAATGATTTCCTCGTTTATTTCCTTTGCTCAACAGTAGCTTTAAATGTGTTTTATACTTTTTCATAAGCATTTTTGCACATTTCCAAAAAAGAAAGTTTTCTAGGGCATGTGCATTACCTTGCTGTCAGAATCAGATTTCTTGAGTCAATACTGGCACAAACTTATAGAAGTGGATTGGCTTGGTGCTTCACACAGAGAGAAAAATCATTCTAGAATATCTGCAGGTCTGTTTTCACTTCAGTCAAAATTATTAGACACCTGAGAAGGTTATCTCAAATTCCTTAATAAAACCAAACTTAACTATCTTGCAAAGATAACTCTGAATTGCTTAGAACAGTTTTTTTTTTTTATTTGTTAAATGCCATCAACACCTACAATGTTACTATATAGAAACATGATGAGGTTCGTTAAATAAACATTGTTATTATTTTTGTATTAAGTCAAGGTAAATTTACATATTTAATACTTGCAATGTTTAGGGCAACTTAACAAATCAAGTAAAAATCTAATAGATTAGTCTTATATTTCCAGGTTAAAGGATTTGGACTTGTGGTTTTAATTTATAGAAGTTGTTACTAAATTTGTAGATGGCATTTGATTATGCCATTAATCTTAATGTCATTAAACCTAATATTCATAATATATGAAAAAGTTTATTCGATCAATATCAGTTAGTTTTGACTTTTAAGATAAGTTTTAAGATAAAATTGATACGGTTTTCCACTCTTAGAAAATTAAAGCACACAATTAAACTTAAATACACTAAAGAAGTTTAATTTCTCATGAAGGCAAGGTCATAAAGTTGGGGTCAAACAGAAGAAATTACAATAAAATTGTAAAACTGCCAGCTGACTTCAGACGCTGACAATAATGTGTGGTTTTTCTCTCTGGATCTGCAGCTGTGCCCTCAGTTTTTGTAATCCCAGACTACATATTATGAACAGAATCTCTAAGATGATTTTCAGGAAACATAAGTGGGGAAGAGTATATAAGATTCCTCTTTCATGTCACATTAAAAACTTAAGATGAGAAGCAGATTTGGTTCAGATTCCAACATTACTGACTTATCTACTCCTGAACTATCATATTTTTTTTTTAAATTTTTTTTTCAACGTTTATTTATTTTTGGGACAGAGAGAGACAGAGTATGAACGGGGGAGGGGCAGAGAGAGAGGGAGACACAGAATCGGAAACAGGCTCCAGGCTCTGATCCATCAGCCCAGAGCCTATGCGGGGCTCGAACTCACGGACTGCGAGATCGTGACCTGGCTGAAGTCGGACGCTTAACCGACTGCGCCACCCAGGCGCCCCTGAACTATCATATTTTAAGTGAATATCTAAAGCTCTGATATCCATTATTTCAAACAGTCTCCACTCAAGCTCAAGTCATATCTATGTAGTAGCATACATTTGGATGGTTATTTTATTTTTAGAAATGTTTTTGTTTGAAATATTTTAAATAAAAATTTAGCAGTAAGGATATATAAATCATGGTGTTGTGTCTCTGTTTTATTGACATTAAACATTCACTGGGATACTACTGTAAAAATAAAAGATTTTTTATCTTCCATTTCAAGCTGGGCGGAAACGTTGAATTGTGTTAAATGATGTGCTGCACTTTCTCAGATGTTCATTATTGCCCGATACGAATTTTGCTGAGATGAACAAACTCACTTGCAGGAAACCTTTATGTTAGGCTCATGTATTGAGCCAAAACTTGAGGTTATCTCTTTGAAGTGTGGGAGACAACTTCTTAAAAAAGAAAAATAGCAGTTTCTTCAAAATATGTGATGTATTAAGGTCTAAGTGCTCCAGAACACAGCCATTACTCATTCTCCAAAGGCACGGATTGAAGCAGTTTCTGTGTTAAAATATCTTCATGGGCACCATAGAACATAATGCTAGGTTTTGCTCTAAACCTGCTTTCAACATGCATTGGACTTGTCAAAGTTCTTCAGTTTTTACTTTTTTTTAACTTCTTTTGTTTAAGTTTATTTATTTATTTTGAGAGAGACAGAGACAGCGTGAGCAGGGGACGGGCAGAGAGAGAGGGAGAGTGAGACACCCAAGCAGGCTCCAGACTGTCAGTGTGGCACCTGACTTGGGGCTCGAACCCATGAAACTGTGAGATCATGACCGAGGCCTAAACCCAGAGTCGGACGCTTAACTGACTGACCCACCCAGTCACCCCTCTGCAGTTTTTCCTTAATTTCCTCTCTATGCTGTACCGTGTATAAATCTAGCTACTGGAAATCTGCACAGAAACACGATCAATAGAAAAAACACCTATGCATGTATGCATGATAGCATGTCTAGAATTGGAATTATATTCATTCTTCACCACTGAAAACTGCCATCAATTTTGGCAGGAGTAGCTATAATAAGAACATCCCCATATTTCAACATTGTTTTGTTATATGGCTGAAAACCGTATAGATTATATTCTCAGAATATAAAAGGTTATCTATATTAATGAAAATATCAATAGAGCTGGAAACTTTATATAAGTAGTACTGAGAGGCATTTGTTAAATACTCCAAACATAACTGCACAATACATGATGCAAGAAGGAATACCTGATATGTTAATTTTGCTTCTGAAATATAAGCAGGAAAAATTAAATGTCTCAACAATTTCCAATGTTGAAAAGATACCATTAAATGCCCTTAAATTCTTTTTCCTAGGTGAAAAAAGTTAAAAAAAAAAAAAAAAAAAAAGACTTAATTTTGGTTTTAGGTTAAGTCCAGCCAGCAACCATAGATAATCATAGACTTCGTATTTTCTTCAAGGTTCAAGATTTTTTTTTTTTTTTTTAATAGGGGGCTAGTATATGGATCGTAAGACCCAGGTAGTTACCATTCAACTCTTCAAAGCAAATTTAAGTGCCTATTTGAAAAATGAAATTTGTAATAGTCATGGCTGAGTTTACAGAAGAGAATTCATTAGATTACATAAGTATGAGTATTTGGAGAAACAAGACACCTCCAACACTGGATGAAACCATCCAAATGTATAGCTATGAAGCATCAAAAGAAAAAAAAAAACAGTATAACGAAACAATTGTACATCCTTTTATATCGTATTATACCTAGCCATGCAACTTAGAGTTCTTTATACTGGTGTTAAGAGTTTTAACATTCATTTAATTGAATTGAAACATCTCATTTTGTAAAAAAACAAAACAAAACAAAAAAACACCAAAGCAATGTAGTGGAATACTTCATATAATAAATTAAAACTTACTTCAGTAGAAACCCTTTGTGCTCGTATAACTTAAAAACCACTCAATAAAAACAAAGCTGAGTCCTAGGATTAATTTTATATCTGGGCTACAGCCATTTACTTAAATAACATTTCCATCTGTTCCAGGCTGTAAAAGTTGCTTGAGTTTACCAATGATAATCCAACTCATTAACATGTTCTTAAATCTTCCTTAGATAGGTCTCACTCAACCTGGTGATGGCCCGTTTATCATTGTCAAAGATTAATATTTTAACTATATGTTGTATTTTCCCATTTGAAATCTCCTTATTTTTGTAAAAGGTATTACATCCATTAGGACTTTAAATTTGGAATATCATCTGGTAATTTAAATAATATCAGAGTAGTAAATCCATTCAGAAACATAGAGAATAAAGAAAAATAAAGTCAGGTTCTGTTGAACCAGTACTGAATAAAATGAAAGCAATTCAATACAGATCAACACTGTGGATTTCACCGGATGTCTAAGATAATTTTCTTTCTCTTGAGGGGTCCGTTTGTGCTTTTCTCCTTACTACCCAGCTTTGCATTGCCTGGAGCAGAGAAAGGACAGGAAATGACAATTACTTTGCCAACTGTTTTTACCTTGTGACTTCTGTACTGTCAGGAAAACTGTTACCATGTAATAAATATATAAATGGGCTAATTAGATGATAAACTGATGATAGATTCTCCTGTTACTATATAGAGGGGCAAGATCTTATTAGCTGGTCTCTGCTTGAAAAGTGTAAATAGAAAATGAGAAATATACATGCGAATTTTTGTGTTTACATTAAAACTCATTCAGATTTTAAAATAGGTGATGCACTTATTCTAATTTGGGAGGCATTTGGTTAAGTCAGCTTTGCATAGTCAAGTTCACAAATTCAGCTGGGCCCTTATTAAAGATCACTGCATTTTTTTTTTTTTCAGGTTGCTGCTGACAACTCTAATTACAAATGGTAACAGGGCAAGTGTGTAGGGTGAAAAAGTTAAACCACAAACATTTACCAATTGTGGGGGAAAAGCCACTAAATCAAAACATGTTAAAATTATTATGTGTCATGGGGTGCCTGGTGGCTCAGTCTGCTGAATGTCTGACTCTTGATTTCAGCTCAAGTCATGATTTCACAATTTGTGAGATCAATCCCTGTGTTTGGCTCTGCGTTGACAGTGTGGGTCCTGCTTGGGATTCTCTCTCTTTCCCTCTCTCTGCCTTTTCCTGGCTTGCACACATGAGGGTATGTTCTCTCTCTCTCTCAAAATAAAGAAAAAAACATGAATAAAAATGAAAATAATTATATATTATTGCTAAAATTATAGCTGTGCAAATTGAACCAATATTAGCACATATAATAAATAATTTAATTACATTAATATGTATTAATATGTACATTACATGTAGGCCTTTGTTTGTTAAAAGAAACTTTATCTTAGGGCGCCTGGGTGGCTCAGTTGGTTAGGAGTCTGACTTCAGCTCAGGTCATGATCTCACGGTTTGTGAGTTCGAGTCCTACATGAAGCTCTGTACTGACAGCTCAGAGCTTGGAGCCTGCTTTAGATTCTGTGTCTCCCTCTCTCTCTCTCTGCCCCTCACTACTTGTGCTCTTTCTCCCTCTGGCTTTCAAAAATGAATAAACGTTAAAAAAAAATTTAAAAAAGGGCCACCTGCGTGGCTCAGTCAGCTGAGCATTCAGCTTCAGCTCAGGTCATGATCTCACAGTTTGTGGGTTTGAGCCCCACATCGGGCTCTGTGCTGACTGCTCAGAGCCTGGAGCCTGCTTCGAATTCTGTGTCTCCCTCTCTCTCTGCTTCTCCCCTGCTTATGCGCTGTCTCTCTCCTTCAAAAATAAGTAAAACATTAAAAAAAAAATTAAAAAAACTTTATCTTATTGTTGCTCATTTTCTGTATAATTGTATTAACAAATTTTAGTTTGTAGAATAAACATTATTTTATTATTTAAGTTTAATCCAAAATATGTATTTATTTCAACAAGCCTGATTTAATTGATGTGAGAAGTGAGATGATTCATTTTCAGAAATACCAAATAAAAACTGTGCTGTCTAGTTAACAGCCTATTGTAAATAGGTTTAGAACCTATTGGAAATATGTACAACCCCTCACCCCCACCCGCACAGTGGAGTCGCAAATCCTTAGACACTTCACTTCCTGGTTATTCTTCCCCTCTTCATTTGGAGGGCTTATTTTTACCGGACTTTGCAATGAGCAGGCGCCAAGGAGCCAAAGTCTCTGTCTACTCAAGGAATGTACATTTGTTCCAATCAGACTACTTTTTGGCCTTACATGGGCATAGATGACTTCTGGGTACCACTGTAACCTCTGTAGTACTCAGCCAATGAGGAATCAGAGGAGGGACTTGCATGCCAGGAGATAATTCCCTGCTGTAACCACCCCCTGAGTGTGCCTGTGCATCAGATACCTGCTCTTGCAAGAACGTTGATTAAAGCCTCGTTTCACTATGCTCCGAGACGCCGTGCCCCCCCTTTGATTGGCTCAGTGGGCTTATTTCTCGCAATTGATACATTAAAAAGTATATGAAATATGACCTGTATAAATATATTTAAATCATAAATCAATAAATTCCTTATTTTCAGGTTATTTCCTAAGATGAAGTATGTATGTATTTATTATTATTATTGTTGTTATTATTACCTGTCAATACAACTCATAATACATTATTTTCAGAATTGGTTAAGAATCTTCAGACTAACATGACCCAGTTGCAAGAACATTCTAATTTATATAAAATATTGAAATAATTAAGAGTACTTGAAATGAAAATATGCTTGTACATGCACTTAGCCATGTATTTATGTCTCCCCAACTACATGTCAGGGTATTTTAATTTTATTTGTGTTGACTTATTTCTGGCCGGAATAAAACCACCATGCTCCCTCATGAGAAATAAACAAGGAGAGATAGGGCTTTTGTCCTGAAATGGAAGATGCTGATGTGATGAGCAGACTGTCCGGATTATCCCTAAGGAGGTCTTCCTGGATTCTACGGTGATTTGTTCTTTATGTGTTATGGTTCATATTTAGCCCTTCATCTGATTATTTGATAATGCAGATCAATTAATTCTAACAAATTAATATTCCATCATACCTAATGAATATCTTTGATTTTATTCGAAATAAAAATACACAGAAACAAGAGCCAAGCAAGCAAATAATAATTCATAGCCTACCTTGGAGTGTGAACAGATGTTTTAATTAAAATTGACTGTGAGATAAATTGTCCCTTGGTGTAATTTAATAAATAGCCATTGGTTCAATAAATTACAATACAAATATTTACCTGGCCATTATTGCTTTACTTGATTATCGCAATAAGGATTGCATTTGCCTCCATGCCATTCTTTACAATCTTTTGGTAAGAAAAGAGAGTTTATTTTTCCTTCTTTTAACAACGTGCTTTTTCTATTCATCAGCCTCTTAGAAGCTCTGTGATTCTCTGCTTTACCATCCATTTATTTTCACAGCCAATAAATGCTCAGTTATGTTTTTGAGGTGCGTAGGAAAACAAGAGACCACTAATGCGAATCATTTTTTTCTGGATATATGATAAAAGAAATAATCGTTCTTCTTTTTTATTTCAATTTAGATTTTTACTGCATTAAAACTGGAAGCCATGCTATCATTTGCAGAAAACTTTAATGCTTTTATTAGTACTTGTGTGGGAGGCAGGAGGGTCTATTTGTCAAAGTGGGTTTTTTGTGGGTTTTTTTTTTTTTGTGTTTTTTTTTTAGAAATACATATCAAGTGATGAATTCATACTGATAGCGTTAATGGAAAAACATATTATTGAGGATTAGTTTTTTTTTCTATGTCAAAACAAAACAAAAAAAAAGCAGAGAATCTATTTAAATTCCATAATCATGTAAAGTTAACAGAGGTAATTTACCAGGGGGGTCGTTGGAACAATATCCAGTATAGATGTTTGTCAATAAAATATAGGATAACTTTATATTAAAAGGAGATTTGCTTGTTTTGAAAGAAGGGCTAGAAGCACTGTGCATGCTTCTAATTTACTTCATAGCCCTCTTTAATTTTGGTGAAATTCATACACATTTTATGTCAAAGCTCAGGTAGGTTTTCTTTTTTGTTTTCACTTACCCTCCCACCCCCCACCTCTGGCACAGGTCATTAATTATTTATATGTAGCTTGCTTTGTAAAATTTAAAAAATATATATATTACAGATTGCTTTAATTTTTTATATTTAAAATAAAACCCAGAATACTCTAAACATGCATTTCAGGGATTGGCAGAATTTGTGAGCATTTTTATACAATAAATAAGAGCTTAAGCAAGACTTATTTTATCACACTAAAATATTTCTGACATAAAACAGTAGCAATATTAATATCACTCTAACATTTATTTTTAATATTTCAGACAAATGTTTCAAAATGATTTTGCATTTATTATTCCTTACATTATATTAATTCATTTTCAAAACATGCATTACATCTTATGTTATAATCTTTAAATGATTATCACTAAATATAATCCAGTTAAGAATGTTAAAATAATCAAAACGTATATGCATAGTAGTAACTTAGAAAAAGTGCATTATGAGTATTTATGTTGTTTCACTGAAAAGGTAAAAGCATAGCAGAGGCTTATTACATGCATGCTTTCCTTCCACTATTGCAATCATATTGTAAACCCCAAGTAGTTTCAGACTTTGAGACTTGTAGGTTTGCATGTAGGCAGCATTATTTCAGAATGTTTTCATGATCAACACTGGAGATGGCAGAAGGATGCAGGATTGGGCAGAAGGAGGAAAATTTTACTATGATGCCGTTGCATCCAGGATTTCGGTCTTTTCTACAGGAGCAATAGAGCTAGGACAGCACTCAAACTTTCTTTCAACCTGGGGTAGGGGCATAGGGCTTCACATCACATCTCCACATCAGCTGGTTATTGGATCCCAGCTGTTCTTGGGGGACTGCCTTGGGCAGTACAGCTCACGATGGTTGAGGGAAAATCTACAAACAGGACTCAGATGAGGGCTGTCAGTGCTATGACTTCCAGCAGCGGGGGAAGAAGGTCCTAAGTTATTGGAGGTGGGGTGAACCTAGGTGGAATTATATTGCATTTATTTATGCATTGCACTGCAGATGCTGAATAATACAGTAAAACCTTAGTTTGAGAACATAATTCATTCTGGAAACAAGATTGTGATCCAATGTGAATATATATCAAAGCGAATTTCCCCATTAGAAATAATGGAAAATTAAATAATTCATTCCACAACCCCAAAATATTCGCATAAAAATGATTACAATACTGCAACATAATACCAAATAATAATACAAAATATAAAGAAAAATAAACAGATTAACCTGCACCTACCTTTGAAAACCTTCGTGGCTGGTGTGAGGGAGACAGGAGAGGGGAGGGTTATTGTGTAGGACGACTTTCACTATCACTAAGCGAATCACTGCTATCTATTGGTTCAATGTAATCTTTTTCTTTTGTGCAACTTTAACAAGGAAGCTATCCAATGGCATTTGCTTTTGCCTTCTTTTGAGGATTTCATGGAAATGTGACATTGCATTAATGATCAACCACAATCCCACAATACGTGCACATGCACGTGTGTGCGAGAGAGAGGGAGAGAGAGAGAACCATTGGCTCAGTTGTGATCATGTGATGTTTAGTGTTACATACTACTTGTACTGCAAGTCATCACTTGTTTATCAAGTTACAATTTATTAGAAATGTTTGCTTGTCTTGTGGAACACTCGCAGAACAAGTTACTCTCAATCCAAGATTTTACTGTACTCATTAGAGTCACATACTCTTTTTCTGTAGCTTCCTGTTCTAACAACCTTGGTTTGGACTTTTGTCCTTTTGAGCTCATAACAGCCCCACTTCTGTGTATTGTGTCAGCAATTCAGACAGAATGTGGATGTAGGCAGGTGTCATAGACTTGCACTTTCAACCTATTTAGAATAATTGAATCTCATTTTCTTATCTCCTCTACTGTAAGAGAATTTGAAGATGTGATTACTAATGAATATGCCTAGAACCAACACAAATAAATCAGACTTCTCTTTATAAGGAAGATGAAGAAGTTTGCCTGGATAGCTCAGTTGGCTGAGCATCTAACGCTTGATTTCAGCTGAGGTCATGATCCCAGGGTCGTGAAATCGAGCCCTGTGTTGGGCTCCAAACTGAATGTAAAGCCTGCTTAAGATTCTTTCTCTTCCTCTCTCTGTACCCTGCTCCCTTTCTCATGCTTTCTCTCTCTCTCTAAAACAAACAAAAACAAACAAATAAATACATATAAGGAAGATGAAAAGAATGGATGTTGGCTGGAGATTTAAGATAGCTTCTCTTATCAATATTCAGATCATTTTTTTACAAATAAAATTCATAGAGTTGAAACTGAGGAAATGACAATACTTTTACTTTCCTAGAGAATTTTGAAAGCATATATCATATATATATATATATGTATATATATATATATATTTATTTTCACAAAACATATTTTTCTATTTATGTATATTTAATAAAGTCACAAACATACATTTCTATATATTCATATTTAACAAATTACATCCTTCTTATTAATATATCTGATTCCCTCAAGATTCTTTCTAAAGTTGAATGTCTTCAATGTCTTTGATACTATCACAGCATGCTATTTTTATAAATTGGGCCAGATAATTAATAGGGTTGGGGGATTTCCAAGGGAGCTGGCTCTCTTTTATGAATAGACAGAGAGCTCACACAGTTCCTCAAAATGATCAAGCGTTTAAAGTTGTTATTCAGCCAAGATGCAAACAAATGGTGATAATTCATAGCCATTCAATTTTTCATATCACTCTTTATACAACACATTTAGAGGAAAAAATTAGAACCTCTGTCCTGCCTGAAGATATGTGCTTCCATGATGAGATGTGGTTTTTCTCCTTTAGCAAATTTGTAATTAATAGTTCACCTACAACATATATCTTAATTTTAGGATCACAACTATTATTTCCTCAAGTCTTACTGGTCTAGTAAACACAGTCTAATTTATTTTCCCATATTTGTAGCAATTTTACAAAGAGCAATTTTTATTGGTAAACTTCAGGAATTAATTGAGCATAAAATCTATTGAGAGTTAGAGGCTATTTTTGTACTTTATATATCATTTTTTAGGTAGTTCTAGTAATTTCACTTTTACAGCTGTGCTATCTAGTTTGAAAAGTGCCATGATAAAATAATATACTCACCTTTTTTAGGAATTCCTTAAAATTGCCAAACCACCTGACAATACCCTTATGAACATATCTAGCAAATTTAAAAAAGAAGAAAATGTGTATTAATTAAAATAAATATGAATATTTTTCATATAATACAATTTTCAGTTGTTAAATCTGGCTTCCAGGCACTTTTTTCTTTTCTCTTTGCAAATATAACTGGTAAATTTTAAATAAGGAATGTATTTTCTTTGGTTGAAAAGTTATAAATAGGAACCCCTTGAGAAAAGGACCTAGTATTTCAAACTGTAACAAATGTTCAAGTTACTTTCTCAGAAAGATAACATTTTGCATGTTATACTTATATTTTTATTATTTTAATTTTCAGAGTTTGGAATACAGAGTGAAACTCTAGGGAACTTTTATATTCATTTTTCATATTCATGAGTCTACAAAAATGTCAATATAATCAGAATACAAATAAAAAGTGATTATGTGAAACAAAATTTAAGACTTTTATAGATGCATTATCTATAATTATATAAAATCTTGGTAGAAAAGAGCTAGATAAGCTTGAAAGTACATAATTAATTTTCTGAAAAGATATGATTTTTGTTTAGAGTGTTCAAAACAGAATTGTCTGTAGTTTTCTTTTATATCATTTTATTATCACAGTCTACTGCAACTGTTTCACCCACCAGAAGTGAGTGACTGTCACTGATAAGCTCCAAAAATATGTGTTAATTAGTTTAAATATCTGTTGATAGCTAGGCTACAATAAAAACGCTACAATAAAAACAATATTACTCATGGTTCTGCTGCTCAAGGACATTTAATAACTTTTTTTAAGCCAAGGGCCTGGTCTTATATATTTCACCAGGCATTCAAAATTCCAGATCAAATCCTGATATCACGAACACCAATTTATCCACGTCCTCTAGATTAGATTAAATGAGTAAGTTGGAAGTCAGTCAAAAGATATGATGCATTAGTTAATTTTTTTATGTGAATGTCAGAAAATGGGCTGTAAATTCAATGCCTGTTTATGCATTTTGATAAAGAGAGATTGTATGGATTCTGCCACAAGAGGAAATCCTTTCAAATTAGTATATCCACACTAGTTTTGTTTGATCTTAAAATTTGACTTCTCTTTTGTGTGTGTATCAGACAGACTGCACAGAATCTTACACTTTGGGATTTTGAAATATTAATATTTGTATGTGTTTCTGGAAGAAAAAAATGTCCTGATTAAAAAGGTAAATAAACTTCCTAAATTATGAAAAACAAGCAAACTTTTTTCATTGAATCAAGAAAGAAAAATGCATTTACCAAGGAAATATTAAGAGTTATCTTTTAAATCTTTGCAATATGCCAGTTACCATATTGATTTCAATCTCAGTTTCCTGATATAACTCATCCCACATAGCAAAATATTTTTTCACTATTTTCAAATACACATTTTTGTTAAGATCTCTGAATGCCCAAAGACACCTTAAAAGTTATCACCAGGAAAATAGATTTCTGTGATTGAGATATTTTGATCTGGTTTGTTTGGTTAGAAAGACAATAACTTAATTTTAAAATTTTACTTAGTGTTTGGGATCTAACCTCATTTGTCTGCATTTAGCTAGATATAAAAGGGGGTTTCAATTAAATGACAGGCTATTTGTTTTGATATTTAAATGTGAAGGTAAGCTTAAGTTCTTTAAAAGCAGACACTGTTCAGTCTTGAGTGTTGTTCCTCCTCGATTACATGGTAAAGTGACTGACATAGCATAGACAATAATCACTTATTAGATTGTGTAATAGTATTTTTGAATTAGATTACTCTCTCCCCTCAGAGTCATTACATATGTCAGGAGAAGAAGATGTAAAAAAATAAGTAAGACATATATAAACAAAAAATGATTTGAAAAATCATTCCACATATCTAATACTTAACATATGAATTTGTACAGATTATTTTCCATAAACTGTGCTTTGGTCATTTAGGCAGAAAGATGATAAATACTGTCTATCTTTTCACACAAAATGCCTTCCTTAATGGGAAGAAAGACTTTTTCAGAGGACCTTTATATTTATTAACATCATGTTCTTTCATTAATAAATGAGTTGAATAAAACCTTTGACAGGTGTTCATTTTTATAACTATATTAGAGTCATTTTACTTTTTTATCTTTTATATTTTACCTTAGGGTCACTTCACCAAGACATATATTTCCATATCTCAGATGGAAACACTAAAAGAAAAATACATAAAGTTGATTACTAAGGAAGTAAACTACATTTCAATAGCATCAAATTTATGAATCGTAGAAAAAGGCCCAAAACTGTGAAGTAAAGGACTCAATGTTAATACATGCATAGCATTGCTACAAACTACTAATGTCTGAAATTTAATGAAAAATATAGGGAAGGAAGATTGAACATTGCTGAGTTAGACACATGTTCAAATTGCATTCAATAAAATTAATTTAGACCAAGGCATTTAGTCCATATGGAGAGAGTAGAGATAAGACATTGCAAATGCCTCTAGGAACAATTCTATTCATTTGCAGTGACCAACATTACCCAGGAGTATAAGTTTAAATTTTCTACATTTGACAAATTACTTTGAATCACATGTCTCTAATGGCACCTTTACATAAAGTGTACTGTATTCCTGAACATTTTTTAGCATATAATTACACTTGATTGTGACATACTTAAAAAAAATCATAAGCTGAAATAGGTTTATTAATAAAATAGTAATGTGTGCACTGAAGAATGTTCTAATTCAATAACCTAAGAGAAACTAGAAATGAAATATAAATTCTTTTGTTTTCACTCTTATCACATGCTCATTCACTGTTGCATGACCAGAAGAGTCCCTAATTCCCCATTTAATCAGAGATCTTAGAAAACACATCCTGAAAAAACAAAACCCAACATCATAGGGCTCTGATTTATTTTGTCTTGGAAAGATAATAATCAATTTTACATTTGGTATTGGCCAATGGAGCCTTGATCTGTGCTTGTTTGTAAGATGACAACCTGCATTTCAATGTAATCACTTAAAACTAAAGAAACCGGAAAACCAAACTATCCTTCAACTCACTAGATGAAAAATGAAAATTATGACTCATTAACTGCAGTTAAAATCAGAATCATCTATGTGTTTATCTATGATTCAAATTCAAAGAATCGGGACCCATGGAAATTTCAGAGGCATTATTCAAAATGCAGTTTAGCCTGGATTTATTTTATGGACAGACCTTCAGGTTATATATGTAATGTCATTTGGTAGCGAGTAATATATTCTTTTTATCAGTTGGGCAACTAAGCTATACAATGTTAAATTATTTCCTGTAGTTCACTTGATATGCAAAGACATCTAACTCTCTTCCACCAGGAAAAGAAAAAAGGTATTACATTTCTAGCCATTTTACCTTCTCCCAAGAAGAAATCTTAAATCATTTCTTTAAAGATAAAGCATTTGGCTCATTCACAATTAAAATCCAAGTAATGCCAATATTTTATAATAAATTATTGTCAAAATAGTTTGCATACCTGGAAATAGTGTGAATTAATGGCATTGTGAGTGTGTTGTGATAAAATATGAAACTGACTTTCATATGCTAAATTCCTTTAATCTGTGTGGCGGTTAACTTTATGTATCAATTTGCCCAGATTAAACATTAATTCTGGAGGTATCTCTGATGGTGTTTTTGGATGAAATTAGCATTTGAATTGGTGTACTCAGTAAAGCAGATTGCCTTTCCTGCTGTGAGGATATGGGTGGGCAACATCCAGTCCATCAAGAACATGAATAGAATAAAAGGCAGATGAAGGTGGAATTCACCTCTGTTTTCATACCTCACTGTGTGTGCTGGGACTTCTCCTTTCACCTTCTCCTGGCCTTAAGATTTACACCATCAGTTCTCCTACTTCTTAGGCCTTCAAACTTGAACTGGCTTACATCAAAGGCCTTTCTGGGTCTCCAGCTTTCAGACAGAATCATAGAATTTCTCAGCCTCCATAGTCACATAATAAATATACATATACATATACATATACATATACATATACATATACATATACATATATATGTATGTCCTACTGTTTCTGATGTGAAATGTTGGGGTATGGGAGCAAATGGTCATGAAAGAATTCTTGAGATGTCCTTGGTGCAAAAAGAGTGGTTTTATTGACACATGGAGACAGGACCCGTGGGCAGAAAGAACTTCACTGGGGTTGTGAGGAGTGACTGATTATATACTTTCAAGTTGGGAGGGAGTTAGGGGTAGTGTAAGTCTCTAAAGAATTTGGAAGCAAGGTTCCAGGACCTTGAAGGGCTGGGTCATTTTCTACTGTCTAGTAAAACATTGGTCATGAGACCTTTCAGATGTATATAAATTGGCCATATGTTTGGAGGATGATTGCTAACATGTATCTTGGGGTGGGGAGAGGTAGAGATAAAGGAAATTTCCAAAAGGATTTTTACAGGATCCTGGAGGTCCAGTTAATGTCAAGTGAAGGTTGCCTTTTGCCTCTAGCAATGTATTAATGTTGAGGCAGTAGATCTCCTGGAGGAAGGTCACATTGCTTGTCCCAAGTATCTGTCAATGGACTTCATCAAGTTGTAAGAAAGTTTAATTTTTTTTTTCTATATTCCTTTTGCCTTTGTTCTCCATATCAGTTCTGTTCCTCTGAGAACCCTAATATGTCTATGACTAAAACTAAACTCCATGTAAATGTTTCAATCTTTCTTTTTGATATTGAACTTACACTTATATATCTTTCTTTTTTTTAAATATAATTTATTGGGGCGCCTGGGTGGCGCAGTCGGTTAAGCGTCCGACTTCAGCCAGGTCACGATCTCGCGGTCCGTGGGTTCGAGCCCCGCGTCAGGCTCTGGGCTGGTGGCTCAGAGCCTGGAGCCTGTTTCTGATTCTGTGTCTCCCTCTCTCTCTGCCCCTCCCCTGTTCATGCTCTGTCTCTCTCTGTCCCCAAAATAAATAAACGTTGAAAAAAAAAATTAAAAAAAAAATAAATAAAAAAAAATAAAATATAATTTATTGTCAAGTTGGCTAACATATGGCGTATACGGTATGCTCTTGGTTTTGGGGTTAGATTCCCGTGATTCATCGCTTCCATACAACACCAGTGCTCATCCCAACAAGTGCCCCCCACCCCAATGCCCTATATTTATTTCTTTAACAAAGAATTTCAATAACTTCATATTTTTTAAAGTAAATTCCTTAAATTAATAAATTATAAACTAATTAAATTCCTGCTAAGCAATATTGGAAGCACCTACATTATTATGCTATATTGAAAGATAAAAAAAAAAAATTGTAAATTGCTTCTAGTACTTACAAACACAGAAGAACTTAGAAGAAATAATGCATAGAGACAGGTAAAAAATAAATAAACCCGAAACACTCAATGCTTTCAGTGTGCTATAGCTGTACCGTGAGAATTTACATATCAGAAGACAAAATTATATGCTAGGGAATCATTCATTCGAATACGTGTTGTTGTTTTTTTTTCTTTTTTTTTTTTTTTTTCTTTTGAAGGTTGGAGGTTGAGAAATGAAGAAATATGCTGACTAGCAGAATGGAAATTATTGCTCATTCTCTAGTTCTAGGAAAACAATTTTTCCATTAAATTATATATTTCAGGCAAATTGGCTTTGAAATGTTGGAATGTGAAGTTGTTATTTCTCTGCTAGAATCTTTGCTGGGAAAATCTATTGGACACCTTTCACAGAGCTCCTCAGATTCCTTTAGTTTTGCCTATTGTCATAACTCTCTCAGCTCCTTTCTCCATTTCAGCTGCTGTGGCGCCCTCATGAGGAGCCTAAGTCCCTATTCTGCTTCCAGACTCAGTTGAAAGGTCTCCTACAGTACAACATGAGTTTTGGTTTCCAGGCTACTGCCAAATGGGCCAGCTGATGCAATCCCAGAGAAGTAGCATGCTAATTCCCTCAAGAGACATTTTGAATAACCTGACGTGCAGAACCCTGTTGGGGGCGGTGTGGTACAAGCAAATGAACAATGCCTTCCTTTCTCCCTTATCTATGTAAGACCATTTCAAGGCCTGGTTTCTCCAAACAGCCTGTCTTATGATATTCTCATGGCTCATTCGTCACCAGACGAAGGTGGCAACAAATTGTCTCTGTTTCTTTAAGCCTCAAATACAAAAAGGCATCTAGTGCCATAGCACATCCCCTTATATTTATTCTCTTCCCAATCCAGCCTGTCCGGTGTCCTTTCCCCTTCTTTCTACTGCACCAAGATTATTCTTCATTTATTCAGTGTTACGGCTGATTCTTAATCTCAGGGTCCTTTTTCTGGGGGGAACCTGGGATAAACTAGCATATCGTCCTTGGAGCTAAGAAATCATGAAAGCTTGTCCACTTAATTTACTCTTTCTTTTTCCCAACACCTAACTGGAGCTTCACTTTTATGATCTTGTGAGTGTAAAACATTTGGAGTACGAAATGGAAGGCTATACCTCTCATCACAAAACTTTTGTTCCTAGATCTATCATTTCTCATCACTGGGCTTGACTAGAAAAATCAAGTCATATATTTATTCACTAAACACTTACTAGGTGTACCACACACTGTGCTAGATGTCGAGGGACAAAAATGGAAAACATGTGGTGCCAATACTCAGATGCTACACCTCAAACATACTATAATTTATTTTTAAATATAAGAACAAACGATAACACTGATTTGTACTTGAATTTCATTCTGTATTTAATCAAAACGAGTTCACATTTTAATCACTGAACGTGTACTAGGAAACGTACATTTTGCAAACGTTAACTTTGAGTCTGTTCAAGCACATGTAGAAGTAGGTTTGAATTTTATTGTTTTGGAAATCAAACTCAAAACATTACTTGTCACGGGTCGCACAGATGGAAAGAAGGAAAGCGTGCAGATCTTGTCTGACCACAAACCCAATGTGTTTCTACAGCAAGTCTCTCTTTATTTTGTCCCACACATGATGTTCCCACTTAGAATTTCTGCTAAGCTGTTTGTCAGTCTTAAAGCACTGCAATTTCTCCCCTTATACTGTTCAAAGATAGGGCAAAGTAGTGTAGTGATTAAGACCATACTTCATTTTGGAGATTATACATATCTGAGATTGAATGCTGATTATAGAATCTTGGAAAAATTGCTAACTTTGTGAATTTTACTCCATTCAACACTACAATTATAATATCTACTTCATAAGATTCTTTTATCTATTTATTCTTCAAATATTTTTGGCTCCCTCCTATGTCCAGTACTTTTTTGACATTGGAAACATAGAAATTAATGAAGCATATAAAGTTCCTGACTTCATGAAGCTCATAGCATAAGGGATAGATAGATAATTAATAATAACAGTAATAATAATAATAGTAAAATTTATTGCAATTTCAGATAATATTAAAGATATAAAATAGAAAGAAGCAGAGTAAAAGATATGAAATATCAATCTGGGAGGATTTTTTAACCTGTGAAAGTCAGGGACTTAAGGAAAAGAACTCTATGAGCCTTTATGTGAAAAAGCACTTTAAGCAGAGGGAACCCCAAAAACCAAGGTCCTGAGGCAACACCGTGCCTGGCACAGAAGGCTTTATGCCTGGAGCAGAAAAAGGAGAGGAGAGGAAGTTGATAGTGCTTGAGAGGTGGCAAGAAACCACATCATTTGAGACTTGCAGGGCATTTACTTTTTTAAATAAATATGGAAAGAAGCCACTGGAAGTCTTTGGATCAAGAAGTCAGACAGACAAAGACAAATACAGTATAATATCACTCATGTGGAATCTTAAAAAGCTGAACTCGTAGCAATAGGGAGTAGAATAGTGATTACCAGGGTTTAGTGTTGGGATAATTGGGGAGATGTCACTTAAGGGTACAAACTTGCAAATGATAGATAAATAAATCCTGGAGATCTAATCTACAGCATACTGATCAAAGTCAAAAATATGGTATTATTAGCTTCAAAGTTGCCAAGAGACTAGATCTTAAATGTTCTTTCCATGAAAAAGAAGTATGTGACATTTGCTAATGCTACTGTGGTAATCATCCTGGCAATATATAAATATATCAAAAAACCATTTTAAACTTACACAATGTTATGTTACATTTATGTCTTAATAAAAAAATTCCAACAAATATTAAAGTATTGCTCTGACTGTTGTATGGAGACTACATTACAGTAGGGAAGAGTTGAACAGGAGACACTGACCAAGATGGTATCATAGTTGTAGAGGTGAGTGGTTATCCTGGAGATTATTACAGAGCAAGAGACAATGAACATCTGATACATTGCAGGTGCCAAACTGTACCCACTGTCACACTCTAATGATTCAGGTTCAGGAGCCTAAAGTGACTGCTTAGGTGTTGATCTGTATACCTGTCTGTTGCTTTTTACGTTCTGCTCTTCTCTTTTTCTACCTACATTTCCTCTACTATGGTTTGCCCTCTCTATGTACTCTTTTTCATTGCTCTTATTTTTTCCAGGTTTTTCCTGTTAGTCCATTGGTATGGAGTATTGATTGCTCCAAAGAAATTCCATTAGTATTAATTTTTTTAAGGAAGTAGAATCTTTCTTCTCAGTGCTCCAAGGAGTATATTCTTTCCTGGAAACAAATCCTTCATTTCCAGAATTTTATAATTGCTATAAATCGAATAGGAACTAGTATATTTTTTCACCTTTTTTCTTTTTCACTTTAAAAGAGTACTAAGGACTGTTTTTTTGCAGCTGTTGAAGAGATCAAGAGAATGATATTCAGCACTTTCTATTATCTATTGTATGAGTTACAGTTACTAGTGGTTCAAATTTTGAAATATTCTCTTCATCTCCTGAATTTGTCATTTAAAGTTTTAAAATATACACAATGTTTATGAAATGGCTGATGTAATCAATATAATACACTACTAAGTCCTTTTTTTACATGTACTTCCTAATTCAATATGATATGCAATGGTATTCACGGGTGAGAAATTTTAGTTTCTACCATCAAAGAATGTGGATCTTTGTGGTAAACCTAAAAAGAGACAGAAAACAAAATAAATTGTGGCATTCACTAAATGACACACATTTATATAAGAAAATCTGAGCCTATGGGAAAGAGCACACATATCTGAAAGAGCATAAGGGAAGACATTTCAGATTATGACAATTGAGCTACTTTCAGGAAGGAATCAGCATAAGTGGGGATGAAATGGAGGAGGAGATCACAGAGAGACTTGGTTAGGAGAGAAAGTATTCAGGAACCCCTGACATTTCCTTCTGAAAAGGTTTTATTGAGAGGAAAGGAGGGATTATCAAAGATGAAAATAAACAGTAAATGGCCAATGATGATAAGCTTTTTATGCCTTTGCATTTAAAATTTTCTTTTTCTATGTGAACTATACAAATAGTTTTGGTAGATTTAAAAGTGATATCTTTTTAGCAGCTGTGTAAAGAGACTGTAGGGCCGTAGGACTGTAGATTACATGAATAGTTCTGAATATCTGGCTCACCTTCAAAGGACTTAAGAACACAGTTTATTTCTGGCTGAGATAACCACAGCCTGATGTGGACCTACAACAGAGACATCTTCCATACTAAGTTGGCTAAGATTTTCTCCTATTTCTTCCTCTTCTATTAGTTTTATATATTTAAGATTTAAATTTAATTCCATAGTCCAGTTTGAGTTAACTCTCAGGTATGGTGTGAGGTAGGGATCTTAGCATATGATCACAAACATCTCCAAGCTTATTTTTAAGTTTGTTGTTTTTCTTCTATAAGTGTGTGAAGTTTTCCAACACTTTGTGCTGAAATGCCTTTTCTTACATCATGATACTATTTTGGTCCCTTTGCCAAAAATCAATGAACCATATAGCTGGCGATCTGTTTCTGAACTATGTTTTCTTCCATGGATCAGAACGTCAGCAATGACACTGCTTGATTTCTACAGCTTCATAATTAGTATTGAAATCAATTACTGTACATCCTCAAAATTTATTCTCAGTTTTTAAATGTATTTCAGCCATTTATTCAATTTCAGGAAGAAGAAGAAGAAGAAGAAGAAGAAGAAGAAGAAGGAGGAGGAGGAGGAGGAGGAGGAGGAGGAGATGACTCCAGGAATGTGATTGAGAGTTTATTTAATGTGTAAACAATTTATTAAGAATTGGTATCTTAATGGGGCAGAGGGTGCCTAGGTGGCTTAGTCTTTAAACATCTGACTTTGGCTCAGGTCATGATCTCATGATCTCATGAGTTCAAGCCCTGGGTGGGGTTCTCTGCTGTGAGTGCAGAGCCAGCTTTGGATCCTGTCTCCCTCTCTCTCTGCTCCTTCCCTGTTTGCACACACATGCTCTATGTCCTTCTCAAAAATAATTTAAAAAAAAAGATGGGTATCTTAACAAAATTGAATATTCCATTTCAAGAACATGATACTATATCTCCCCATTTATTTAGGTTTATCCTATAATTTTGTTCATAACTGTCATGCAGTTTTAACTGAGATCTTGCATTCTCTTGTCACATTTATTTTTAAGTATTTTATGTTTCAGTATTTTTTGTAAGTTGAATTTTTGAAATATATTTTCCAATTGTTGATAATGTATATTTAATTGATTTTTAAAAAATGTTTATTCTATTTTTTTTTTTGAGACAGTGTGAGTGGGGGATGGGCAGAAGGAGAGGGGACAGGATCCAGAGCAGGCTTTGCTCTGACCACAGTAGGCCAGACCTGGGACTTGAACTCATGAACCATGAGATTAAGATGAGATTAAGATGACCCTGAGTCGACGATGGACACTCAACCTACTAAGCCACAAGGCACCCCTTTAATTTATGTTTAAAAGATGTTTATTTATTTTTGAGAGAGAGAGAGAAAGAGACAAATCTCAAGACAGAGCCACCCAGGCACCCCTAATACATTTACTTTTCATCTTGCGACCTTCCTGCCTTCCTTCCTTCCTTCATTCCCTCCTTCCACCTTTTCCTTGCTAATATAGAATGTACCTGCACTATACGCCATGCTTGTGCCTCTGGTAGAGCAAGAAAGTTGTATTCGAGTTTAGCAGTGAAAAGGACATTCAAGTAATGACTTAATCTGAGTTCTGGAGGGATAGATTTGTACTATTTTATACACAATAATAGAGATTCTAGATTCTACTAGGTATAGGACTGACTTCAGATAAAATAATCTTAGGTAAGGGAGTTCCCATAATCTTTTCTTTTCTTTTTTTTTTTTTTTTTAATTTTTTTTTAACGTTTATTTACTTTTGAGACAGAGAGCGTGAGTGGGGGGAGGGTCAGAGAGAGAGGGAGACAGAGAATCGGAAGCAGGCTCCAGGCTCCGAGCTGTCAGCACAGAGCCCGACGCGGGGCTTGAACTAGTGAACCATGAGATCATGACCTGAGCCGAAGTCGGACACTTAACCGACTGAGCCACCCAGGTGCCCCAATCTTTTCTTTTTCTATGTTTGTTTATCTTGAGAGAGAGGCAGAAAGAAGGTGCAAGTGGGCAGAGAGAGGGAGAGTGAAAATCCCAAGCAGGCTCCATGCTGTCAGCTCAGAGCCCAATATGGGCCTTGATCTCAAGAACCATAACATCATGACCTGAGTGGAAATCAAGAGTGGAGGCTTAACCAACTGAGCCACTCAGGCATCCCCACCCCACATAATCTTTTGAATAAGGTCATGATCTTTATTTAGAAGAAAACACATTGAACAACATATTTAAAACTGTTTTTTGAACAATATGTCTTTTATATACAGTAGTTCATGCCTATGAATAATAGAAAGTACAAGAAAATAATAGAGGAAATCAATTTTGGATATTTCTACTATTCCTTCTAAAAGTATCTTCTTGCATTGTGAGAATGTGGTGTGAGCTTCATTTTCTTTAAAAGTTCCAAACTACAATCAGAAGTAATTTACATAAAAGACAGCAGGTAAGAACATTTTGCAGTATATTTTTCCTTCATACAGGAAGAGAAAGAAAGAAGGAAAGAAAAAAAAAAAACATCAAAGAGTTTATGAGGTCGTTTCTGAAACAAAGTCGAACATTAAAAAACAGCCCTTGGCTTTTGATGGAAAATCACTTAAACTTATCCAGGTTCCATGGAATGCATTTAAGGCAATATAGCAGATGGAGTGTTGAGTAACATCTTGAGTTAATTTATTTTTGAAGTACACAATGAGTTTTTATGATATAATTGAATTAGAAAATCAGAGCGAATATCTTTCTCTTGTTATTTTATACTTACCATGGAAAAAGTATCAGACTATTTGTGGAATTATTTTCATAGTATGTAGGCTCTGCAAATACTTAACATCAGGCATATAATTTAAAAAGTGGTTTTTTAAAAGTTTAATTCGGAGAAGATATGAAGACAGTGTATACAGCTGTTACTTTGCTGTTTTGAGTCAACCAGGTTTCTGGCATTGAGAAAGGTCTTAGTTGATGTTATGGTAGAATTTGAATTTCTTATTGTATTTTTATATTAAATAGTAAAGCAGCTTGAATTTTTCATGAGCAAGTAAAAGTAAATCTTTATTTTCCAGCTTCTGCTGCAAAGACAGGGAACAGAAATTTAAGTTAAAAGTTAACTACTTGTAGTAATAAAATTAGCTATGTGTATGTACGTTGGGGGAGGTGCTTAAAATCCCTGGGGTGTCTACTTTTACTGTAATTCTTGATAGGAAAAATCTGGACTAATAATACAAATAAGGTGATATCATATTGATAATCATTTACTCATGATTTGCCTTAATATACTTTTTTCTATAGTTTTGTTCAAAAAACCTTTATAATTCGAGAAAGCCAAGTAATAGTGACCAAGCATATCTTGCAAAATGCTTTTCTCCAAATTCTAATTCCTACTTCTATTGCATTTAGAAAACCCGAAAATGATATTTTTTGAATAAATTACGTTAAAATCCTATAATCTGTTTGAAGAATCTTGGAAGGCGAAAGAGAAACTGTGAAAGAAAGAACATTCATTGCTCTTTTTTTGCCAGTTATGTTTTAATATCTTCTAAGAAGAGACTTCGTAGCAAAAACCCTGGATGTTCATTGTTCTTTATCTGGAGTCCAATTTTCTATTGGATTTCCAAGGTCATAAGGCTCTTATTCGTGTATAGAAGTTATTGTACGACATTGTTCACGCAAAGGCATCCATCATAACCTACTCGGTAGATCTGAGGATGACAGGTAACTTATCAGCATACACTTGACTTTCCTTCCGCTGTTGCCGCCTGGCAGCCTCTGTATACTCTTTACTGTGCAGGTGTTTTCTTTTGGCAGACGTGTTCAGATAATAGAGCAATCCAATCAAAACATCAGTGAGACTCCCTGACAGAACATTTGCTGCTCTGGAAACATTTGCACTTACCATATGGCAAGGGCATCTTAGGCGATGAAATGGTGATTATTTGAGTTTCATTCTTTGAAAAGCATGCAGGATTTATTACGGTGAAAATGCACACATTTGTAGACAATTTATAAGATAGTAGCTCAGTTAAATCAAAGAGAAGTTTGAGTTTAAAAGTCTGTGATATTAAAGAAATGCCTTATCAACTTTAGTCATTCTTCTTTTCTACATAAATTATTCCCCAAAATATAATAATCTATTGTAACATTTTACAATTCCATATCATAAATTCATGCCAAGTTATGGTACAGTAAGAGATAATGCCAAAAAATGGCTTAAAGTAATCAAGGTTCATTTCTCTATTAATTACCTGTTCATGGTAGGTCGGCTGTGGCTCTCCTCCATGTGTCATTACTCTCGAATTCAGGTGGAAGAATCCTATCTGGAATATATTCAGTCTTCAGGCAGAGAGAGAGGAGATACCCAGAGAATCTAAAACTGAAGCTTAAAACTTCTGCTGGGAATTGGTGTATGTTACTTTCCCTACATTTAATTGACCAAAACAAATCATAGTGTAAGCCTTGTGCCAATCAATGTTTCTGGGATGTTGACTCTTCCAAAGAGAAGGGTATATCAGGACTCATATAAAAGCATAGGCCCATGGATGGTTCATGGAGTATACCAATTCCAGGAAAAAAAAACACATCTGAAAGTGGGCTATTATGCAGTGAAATATAAGTTAAGCAATTTAAGTCTGATTTTGGACCTCAGCTCTGCTGCTTACTTGACATGTGGCCTTGGAAAATTTGTCTATGTAATCAGACTTCCACCCAATAAAGGGATAAAATCAAACTGCAGTGACTATTACAATGGCATACATTTGCATCAGAAATACTTTTCAAATGACAAAAGACATTTTTTTGTGTTTGTGTTGAATCTTTGACTTGGAAATGAATTCATGACACTATTTCTGTTATAAAGCCCTTTGAATTAATACAGATGTATACATCTGTATACATGTTTATATGTATATGCATATGCATATACAACAGGTATGACAAATAGTATGGGTATCAATGGTTACACATATACCTAAAGTTTTAAGTAGAACCGTTGTCTCCTCAGTGCACCTAAAACAAAAGAGGTTGGAATTGAATCACTGCAATAGCAGAGAGTATTCCTTAGTTTATTATTTTGTAGGATAGAAGGGACATCTATCATCCTACCAATCAATGGCCTTAGCAGTTTGGTTCTTTTAAAAGTACAGATTTCATTTTTTTTCAACCTTGTGAAAATTTTAGAGACAGAGATGCATTTTCATTCTCTTTGGTTCTCAAAATAATAAGAAATGAATAAGAAATGAGTCACCCAAGTTTATTTTTTTTGAACAATAGTTCATAGATCTTAAGCAGTAATTTTATCATAGTTATATTTATTTGTAGAAATACCTCCACTCAGAGTTGTTCTTATATCAGTGTTGGGTAAGAGTTTTTTTTTAAATTTGACCCTGGGATCATTTCCAAAATCTGATACTATAATGACATAAGTATGAACTTTGTAACATGTATCACTCAGCATCGCTCAGCCATTATTATCTGATTTTTGAAAATTTATTCACACTATCCATATCCAGGAGCTTCACTTTATTTAAGAAATGGAAGAATTTGTAGGTACTATACATGATCCCTTTGACTGGGTAATTCAATCACATATGAACCATTCTCATTTCTCATGTAATAAATTGGTGTAGATTAGGAAATACGATGAAAAGATAGAGTTTGTTCTTCATTAAAAATGTTTTTGTCAATCTTCCCATTTCTATTTCCATTTTGGAGAAAGAGAGGAGAGAGAGGGTGGGAGAGAGAGGGAGAGATGAGATTATGGGGAAAGGAAAGAATGCACTTCTAATTGCTGTGATGTCCATAGATATTATGACAAGCCTGAGCTAAGTGGAGAGTGGAATTTCTCATGGAGCTACATGGATGTGTTCCATGTAGTTGTTCACTGTGATCCCAGCACAAGGGAACAAGGCCCTTGGAATGGGCCTTGTTATGTACTCATAATGTCATAATTTCTTAAAAACTTAAAATCTGTAAATGTAACACATTGCATCTACAAAAAGCTTTATACCAATGTATCTTTCCACATGGCTTCTCTTCTACTGTATATGCCCTCAGTTTGGTTGATGTCAGGGTAGCCAAGCCTCTTTTGGGGATTTCATTAAGAGAAAGTTGCATTTAGGAGACTATTTTTAATTTAGTTTGGGTTTTGTTGGATATAATTATGTATCTCACAATTATTTGCATGTGTATTTAAATTACTGTTATCCAGGGGCGCCTGGGTGGTGCAGTCGGTTAAGCGTCCGACTTCAGCCAGGTCACGATCTCGCGGTCCGTGAGTTCGAGCCCCGCGTCAGGCTCTGGGCTGATGGCTCAGAGCCTGGAGCCTGTTTCCGATTCTGTGTCTCCCTCTCTCTCTGCCCCTCCCCCGTTCATGCTCTGTCTCTCGCTGTCCCAAAAATAAATAAACGTTGAAAAAAAAAATTAAAAAAAAAAATTACTGTTATCCATTCCATCCTAGGAATATTTCTGACTCCACATTACCAACTCACCTGACTTCATATTGTGATACCAAACTAAAATAATTGGTTGTAATGTAAACACATTGAAAGCAGCTGGGTAGTAGAGAAGAAATATATATATATATATGTATATATATATATTTTTTTTTTAATTTTTTTTCAACGTTTATTTATTTTTTTTAGGACAGAGAGAGACAGAGCATGAAGGGGGGAGGGGCAGAGGGAGAGGGAGACACAGAATCGGAAACAGGCTCCAGGCTCTGAGCCATCAGCCCAGAGCCTGACGCGGGGCTCGAACTCACAGACCGCGAGATCGTGACCTGGCTGAAGTCGGACGCTTAACCGACTGCGCCACCCAGGCTCCCCTAGAAGAAATATATTTTTAAATGTACTAGATCAGAAACTATGTGAAAAATTCTTAAAATTTTTTTAATGTTTATTTATTTTTGAGTGAGAGAGAGAGAGAGGGAAAGTGTGAGTGGGGGAGGGGCAGAGAGAGGGAGACACAGAATCCAAAGCAGGCTCCAGGCTCCGAGCTGTCAGCACAGAGACTGAGACAGGTTTTGAACCCACAAACTGTAAGATCATGACCTGAGCCGAAGTTGGATGCTTAACCAACTGAGCCACCCAGGTGTCCCTGGGGAAAAGTCTTCTAATCACTAGTTATATAGAATTGTAAGCCTACAATGGTATTTTCATGAGTACCACTAAAAAAGGTCTTCCCTGTTAGTTTCTCTCTGTCTCTCTCTCTCTCTCTTTTTAATTGAGACAGCCATCAAAAATAGATTGAGCAGGGGCGCCTGGGTGGCTCAGTTCGTTGAGCGTCGGACTTCGGCTCAGGTCATGATCTTGCCCTCTGTGAGTTCGAGCCCCACCTGGGGTTCTGTGCTGATATCCCAGAGCCTGGAGTCTGCTTCGGATTCTGTGTCTCCCACTCTCTCTGCCCCTCCCCCGCTCATGCTCTGTCCCCCTCTCTCTCTCTCTGTCAAAAATAAATAAACATTAAAAAAAAATAGATTGAGCAGAATTCCTGTGTTTGTATGGCACAAATTGTAGCAAGCAGGAAGCATATCTATATGAGTGGAAATTTTTAAGCATGTCAAGGTATTAAGTATATTTTAGCACAACATTATTCATAACTAGTTAGCAAGCCACAATGAATTTCTAGGTAATCAAATAATTAATAATACTAAGACAAAAAAATGAAGTATCTTTATTTTCTTTATATTTTACATCATATTGCAAAATATTTTCACTTGAAGAAATTAGAATCATGCAGCCAAAAATATAGAGAAATTATAGGAGATATGTCAAATCCTTGCATAATAAAAACATCATACCATTATTTTATATTTTGTGATAATTTTGGTATTAGCTAACTTTTAAAATTCATAATTTATTATGATTTCTTTTTCTCAGTCTATTTACTTTTGTATATGAATTTTATAGTTTTAATTTTGTAACATTTTTCTTAAAGAAGGCTACAAAAACTTAGGTGTCACAAAAAATCCACCCATGGCAGATACCAGATTTTGTCTCCATGTAAGATTTCCCGCTATCAGTTTAGATGCCTCCTCTCTCATCTTTCTCCAGTCTGGGTCCCCTGCGTTTAGAAGAGATTTTATGTTCCAGATACATTTTACTCTTAGCCATGTTTCAGTATTCAGTTTTTGCTTAACCTTTATTGCTAATACCCCTTTTATCATTTCAAGCAACTTTCATAAAATAATGCATATATGTATAAATTATTATTGCATGTTATATTTGACTGTCTAATGTTATATGCAATGCTTGTATTTTGGTAAATGACATTCCTTCTTATAATTTTCATGCATAATATAGCATTTTAGAGCATTTTTAGCCAGAGATAAACTTTTTAATAATTAAAAAAAATTTTAATGTTTTTTATTTATTTTTGAGAGTTAGAGAGAAAGAGAGAGAGAGAAAGAGAGAGGGTTGGGGAGCAGAAAGAGAGGGAGACACAGAATCTGAAGCAGGCTCCAGGCTCCGAGCTGTCAGCACAAAGCCTGATATGGGGCTCAAACTCATGAACTATGAAATCATGACCTGAGCTGAAGTTGGAGATTTAACTGATTGAGCCACCTAGGGCCCCTAATAATTTTTGTAGGTACACACTTGAGTGGTACAATAAATTGAGAATATTTTCCCATTTTTTTTCTATGTCACTGAGGTTATAGGGAAATGTAGTAAATAGAAAAAAGAGAAATATATTTGACAAGTCTAAATAATATTCCATAATTCTATCTAATGAACTCCTTTCTTCAATATAGATTAGCCATTCTCTCCAGCAACTAGAATGCTCCTATCCACCCAGATAAAACGTCTTATTTCCTTTAACAGGTCTGCTGGAGGCACAGATGCGTAATATCACTTTTAGCTCTCTTTTCTAGTTTCCAAAATGACTGTCACCTTCCATTTGTCCTTGATGTTTAATTATCATACTTCCTCATTTCATCACATTCATATCATGGTACAATTATCAAGTTTAAAGCTTATTTAATTTTGTAGGTTGGAAGCTTTCTGAAGAAAGAAGACCTTGATCTTATCAGTAACTTGATTCCAACTCACATTTAAGAGTCTTACTTCTTGAGAGGTTTCTACTGGACAGCTAATCTAACATATGTAGATTCCTGTTATCCTCAAAGTATGACCCTTTACTAACCTTGCCTCCTTGAGTTACACCTTTCCAATGACACCCTTCTTTCTGTGTCTAACTTTCTTTCAATGCTGAGATTTTCTGTCTGCTAAATAAAGTGCCCACATTAAAATGGATTACAAATTAATCTTCTCCAATAAGCCTAAAAATCTACCCAATAAACTCAAGGATTCATCAATGTTTTCTAGCAGGAATTGACCCAGAACAATCATATGTGCCTAAAATCACTTGTCAAGGTCTGGGAGGCACATTTCTGATATATAAATGCTAAGCATTCATCCTCTCTCATTCAATAGTTTACAATATTTTTCATGTTGGTTAGTTAATTAAATGTCTCTTATTGTAATGTTTTCTGTAATTAAGTTTGTATGTAGAGAATAAAAATAGTTTGTAGTGAGAGCTTTTATCAAGTAAAACAAAGAATTAAACGAAGTTGATCTTCAATTCCATGTTAGGCTATCAATCTCAAAATTTTATAAAACAAAAATGTAAAGCTTTGATCAGTACCATATGCATTCCAACTACCCGTTCAATATGCGTGAATTACACAGATATATCCTAGGAAAAATTATTTTATGGGAATTAAGCTATGTTTTGTCCATTGTGTCTCCTAATTTTATTATTATAAAATTCTCTTATGAAAAGATTAGGTTTCTGGTCAGCCTATCTTTCCTCTTTATGTGACTTCATTTATGTGTTACATTATTTATCAAATATATTGGACAGTGCAATATTTGTGATTAACTGCTGAATTATTTTGACAAGTGACATGCAAAATGTTTTTATAAAAAATGATTGTAAGGACTAAAATATCAAGGAAAAACAAACCTATAAATAAAATTTGAAGGATGATATGCTCAACTCACACACAGAGGGAATTTTATAAATTATTTTGAGAGAAAACTAATCACTCTTGCACACACATACTCACACACAAACAGGAAAAGAAAGAAAAGAAATAGTATGTGCCTAGTACAGCTAAACTTATTTTATTTCCAGTAGGTTTAAGGACACTCATATACCGAGTAAAGACACTGCTTTACAACCATAATTATGAGACATGGCGGATGATTATCAGAAGAAAAGAAGCTATTCTGATTTTAGTATTTGGGTTCATCAGTTTAGGCTAGGATCTTTTTATGAGGGAGATTGATGGAAATTGCCAGATATTCGTTATATACCAGAAGGGACTTAGAATTTATGCTAGAGATTTTCAGCACCCTGAGAGTAGGAAGTAGTGGTGATACTTTAGCTATTTTTTTTCCTAAGTACATAAAGATAGTGTTAGCAACTTACTAGTATCTAAAAAACCTTCAGATTTAATTTAAAATTGCAGATGATAACTCAGTTATTGGAAAAATATTTCATAAAAAAGCAAATGCAATGAAAACAATTAGTCAACCCCCAAATTTATTAAATATCCAATTGATAGCCTAATGTTTCAAAAAAATCACTAGTATACTCTAACTTAACCATCTATTTATTGGTCTACAAAGTAGGCAGTTCTGACATTCTAACAGATGTGATAAAATATTTTGCCTGTTCTGATAAAGTCCTCTCAGGAAATACTTAAATATCATGACACACCTGCAGTCAAAACACAAAATCATTACGATGAAGACAGAATGCTGGTTTCCAGATATTGTAGGGAGGAGTGAATGGACAGAAATTGCTTAATGGGCAAGGAATTTTACTTTTTTTTTTTTTTTTTTCAGCGTTTATTTTTGGGACAGAGAGAGACAGAGCATGAACGGGGGAGGGGCAGAGAGAGAGGGAGACACACAGAATCAGAAACAGGCTCCAGGCTCTGAGCCATCAGCCCAGAGCCCGACGCGGGGCTCGAACTCACGGACCGCGAGATCGTGACCTGGCTGAAGTCGGAGGCTTAACCGACTGTGCCACCCAGGCGCCCCGAGGAATTTTACTTTTGTAGTGACAGAAATTCTTTGAAAATAGGTAGAGGTGGTGGTTGCACATTATAGGGTGTACTAAATGCCGCTGAATTATTTACCTTAAAATGGTGAATTTTATGTTATGTGAATTTCACAATAAACTCTTTTCTAAAAATGCAAAATCCTTATCATATTCCTATGGTAAACCCAGAGTCGGTTGTTCCTTTGAGCGCTGGTTTATGTTGAGCTCCCTCACACAGGGCACACTTGTTAGGACCAACTGCAGACTTCCCTTGCCTTTCATTAGGACAAGGAATTCTCCTTTTTCCTTTATGAATTCCTAACACTTAACAAAGATTTTTCTCTCCTAAAAAAAGGTGTGGGGCGGGTGGTGTTTAACAAGGAATGAATGAATGGATGAATGAATGAATGCTATCTTATAATTTTGATATGATGCTACCACCTAAAAACTCCAGGTATTTGCCTTTACAATTATATGCAAGAGTTCTAAGTATATGTAATATATGTAAGTCTCTTATCTAACACAAGCAGAAAAAGAGAAAGGCATTTTCTTATTAAGTGTACTCATTGTATCTCATTAGATTTGAACTTAATTTTTAAAAACATTTCTTTCTCGGGTCACCTGAGTGGCTCATAGGTTGAGCATCTGACTCTTGATTTCAGCTTAAGTCAGGATCTCACAGTTGTGAGATCGAGCCCTGTGTTTGGCTCCACACTAGGAATAGAGCCTGCTTGGGATTCTCTCTCTCTCTCTCTCTCTCTCTCTCTCTCCCTCTGCCCCTCCCCTGCTCTCTCAAAAATAAAACGAAATCTTAAAAAAATAGTGTTCCTTTCCAGGGATGGGCCCAGAAAGCCAAATCCTTATAACAAGCTTCTATAGTCAGGATTTCCCAATGCTGTGGCCATGTATAAGGCATTTGACTTTAAGTTTGGTTATCAATAACATACTGTTAATGGCATCCAATTCTGGATTTATACAATAAAAAAATGATGGGAATTTGTACAATAAAAAATGATGTGTATATGTGTATACATATATACATCATTATATATATTACATAATATATGTGTGTGTGTGTATATATATGTATATATGCAGAGTATGTGTATGTGTATATATGTATATATACACATATAAATATATATATGTGTATATATATGTATATATGTGTGTGTGTATGTGTGTGTGTGTATATATATATATATATATATATATATATATATAGAATATGTTCCATTCAAAATTCTTATTTATTTATTTTCAAAGGAGGGGTAGAAATTATGTTTTAGTTTTCAAAAATGTTCTACCATTGGTAACTATTATATTGTTGATGTTCTTATAACGCAAGATAGAGACTAGAGGCACTAGAGGCAGATAAACTAAAGTTGAGACCCAACCCTTCCACTTCTTACATTTACAATATTGGCTAAGTTCCTTAAACTGTCTGTGTCAGTTTCCTCATCATTAAAATGGGTTATTAAAACATTTATTACATAAGGATATCTTGATGATTACAGGTATGATAAAATAAAATGCATGACATGGCATTTAAAAAACAAACTATTGTTCTTTTTTTCCATTACAGATGTTGCAGGTTTAACACAGCATTTGTGAATGTGATTTAAGTATCTGGTTTATACTATTAGAAATGCAGTACCTCCTCTCTCCACCGCTGAAATCAGCATGGTTGAGGCAATATTCTCTAAAACGTACAGGTTCCCTAGTTTTGCCAACTCTGATTGTATCTTTTTTTTTTTTTTTAAATTAAAACCAAGGCAGTTAACATATTGTATAATAATGATTTCAGAAATAGAATTTAGTGATTCATCACTTACATATAACACCCAGTGCTCATCCCAACACCCATTAAGTGTCCTCCTTAATGACCCTCACCCATTTAGCCCATCCTTCCACCTGAAACTCCACCAGCAACCCTGACTTTATTCTATGTATTTAAGAGTCTCTTATGGTTTGTCTCCCTCTCAGTTTTTATATTATTTTTGCTTCCCTTCCCTTATGTTCACTTGTTTTATATCTTAAATTCCACATATGAGTGAAATCATGTGATATGTGTCTTTCCATGACTGACTTATTTCACTCAGCATAATACACCTTAGTTCCATCCATGTTGTGCAAATTGCAAGATTTCATCCTTTCTGATGCCAGGTAGTATTCTATATATATATATATATATATATATATATATATATATATATATCACATCTTCTTTCTCCATTCATCAGCTGATGGACATTTGAGCTCTTTCCCTACTTTGGCTATTGTCGATAGTGCTGCTATAAATATTGGGGTGCATGTGCCCCTTCAAAACAGTACCCCTGTATCCTTTTGATAAATACCTAGAAGTGTGATTGCTGGGTTGTATAGTGGTTCTGTTTTTAATTTTTTGAGGAACCTCCATACTATTTTTCAGAGTGGCTGCACCAGTTTGCATTCCCACCAACAATGCAAAAGAATTCCTCTTTCTGCATATCCTGGCCAACATCTGTTTTGCCTGAGTTGTAAATTTTAGCCATTCTGACAGGTGTGAGGTGGTATCTCATTGTAATTTTGTTGTATTTCCCTGACAATGAATGATATTGAGAATATTTTCATGTATCTGTGGCCATCTGGATATCTTCTTTGGAGAAGTGTCTATTCTTGTCTTTTGCCCATTTCTTCACTGGATTATTTGTTTTTTGCGTGTTGAGTTTGATAAGTTCTTTATAGATTTTGGATACTAACACTTTATCTTATATGTTATTTGCAAATATCTTCTCCTATTCCACTGGTTGCCTTTTAGTTTTGCTGATTGCTTCCTTCTCCGAGCAGAAGCTTTTAGTCTTGATGAGGTCCCAATAGTTCATTTTTGCTTTTGTTTCCCTTGCCTCCAGAGACACATCAAGTAAGAAGTTGCTATGACTAAGGTCAGAGAGGCTGTTGCCTATTTTCTCCTCTAGGATTAATGTGCCACGTTGGGGGCATAAATGTTTTCAACTGTTAGATCTTCTTGGTAGATAGACCCCTTAATTATGATATAATGCCCTTCTTCATGTCTTGTTATAGTCTTTATTTTAAAATCTAGATTGTCTGATGTAAGTATGGCTACTCTGACTTTCTTTTGACAACCATTGTCATGACAAAGGGTTCGCTATCCCCTTTCTTTCAATCTGAAGGTGTCTTTAGGTCTAAAATGGGTCTATTGTAAACAGCATATAGATGGGTCTTGTTTTCTTATCCATTCTAATACTCTATGTATTTTTGATTGGAGCATTTAGTCCATTGACATTTAGAGTGAGTACTAAAAGATATAAATTTAGCGCCATTGTTTTGCCTGTGGAGTTGGTGTTTCTGGTGATATTCTCTGGTCCTTTCCATTTGTTGTTGCTTTGGTCTTTTTTGTTTTGCTTCATCTTTTCTCCACACAAATAGTCCCCTTTAAAAGTTCTTGCAGGGCTGGGTTAAAGCTCGTTTAGAAAAAAATTAATAAAATTAAAAATTAAACAAAAAATCAAAAAAGGAAGCTAGATCCTATATGTGTTTCGGTCTGCTTGTTGAAAGAAATTTGATGAAATAGAGAAAAAAGGGAAAGAAAAGAAAGAAAAAAAATGGTAAGAAAAAATTTAAAAATTAAAAAAAAATTAAATACTAAAACAGAATAAACTCCTTTAGATTTTGTTTGTCTGGGAAACTCTTTTTCTATCCTTCTATTCTGAATGACAGCCTTGCTGGATAAAGAATTTTTGGCTTCATTTTTTTTATAATTCAGAACATTGAATATATCCTGCTACTCCTTTCTGGCCTGCCAAGTTTCTATGTATAGGTCTGCTGTGAACTTGATCTGTTTTCCCTTATAGGTTAAGGACTTTTTCTCTTGGGCTTCTTTCATAATTCTTTTTTTTTTTTTTTTTTTTTTTTTTGTCTGTGTATTCTGTGAATTTGACTATGGTATGCTTTGGTGATGGTCAATTTTTGTTGAATCTAATGGGAGATCTCTGCTTCTTGGATGTCTTTGCCCTTCCTCAGATTAGGAAAGTTTTCTGCTATAATTTGCTCACATAAACCTTCTGTTCCTTTTTCTCTGTCTTCACATTCCTATGATTCAGATGTTATTCCTTTTTAATAAGTCACTGAGTTCTCTAAGTCTTGTATAGTGCTCTTTTGCCTATGTTTCCCTCTTTTATTTCTGCTTCATTATTCTCCATAATTTTGTCTTCTGTATCACTGATTTGCTGCTATACTTCATCCATCTTTGCCATCGTGGCATCCATTCAAGATTGTATCTCAGTTATAGTATTTTTAATTTCATCCTGGCCAGATTTTACTTGTTATATCTCCATAGAAAGGGATTCTATGCTTTTTTCAACCTCAGCCAGTGTTCTTATTATAGTGGTTTTAAATTCTAGTTCAGACATCTCGCTTATATCTGTGTTGATTAATCCCCTTGCTGTCATTTCTTCCTGTTCTTTCTTTTGTGGTGAATTCCTTCATTTTATCATTTTGAAGGAAGAAAAAATAGTAAAATTAAAAATTAAAAACTGAAAACAAAACAAAAAATCAAGTAAAGGAAGCTATATCCTAGGTGTGTTTTGGTCTGCTTGTTGAAAGAAGCTTGATAAAATAGAAGGAAAAAAAGAAAGAAAAGAAAAAAAAAGTAAGAAAAAATTTAAAATTTAAAAAGCAAAAACAGAAGAAAATGAACAAATAAATAAACCAGCAAACAGAATGAAACCCAAATGAAGTTATATCCACTTTCCACTAGAACTGAAACTATGAAGCACTCTATATTCTGTGTACTAAGCAGGTATAGTGACACGTGCTGATCTTCTAGGGGATGTGCTTTCAAGGCATAGTTGGGCAGGGCTTGGTGTAATGGCTCCTGTTTTCCACTAGGTTACTGTTTTCTTAACTTCCTGGGGTGGATCAGTGTGGTACACATGAGCATGCATGAGAGAGGTGGAAATGGATTCACTCATTTCCCTTGTCTCTGGAACAGGAAGTTCACTGACCCGATCAAACACCCCTCCTTTGTCTCAGGCCTCCATCTACTCCCCATCTCTAACCTGTCTGCATCCAAGCTCTCTGTCTGCCAGGTGGCACCTACCTCCAGAAGTTTATCTCAGATGCCATCATGTTTCAAAACCCCACACTTCAGAGACCCTCACAGCTTAGACCCGTGCCAACGCTCTGGGGGAGGTTCTTGCTGAGGAATGACCAGGTGACAGCTTGCCCCTGAAAACGTTCATGTGATAGTGCAGTGGCAGAGGTTCAGAGATTGTGGCAAATGACAACATGCAGCCAGCATCAGGTTTCACCACACTCTGGCATCTTTGTTCCAATACCAGCAAATGTGGCTGCTCTCCAGGGTCCGCTGGGTCCTTTGCCTCCAGGGTCCATATGACCTCTACCAAATGCACTCCAAGCAGGGGAACCACTTCTCCCTGTGTGGCACCTGGACGCCTCAGACCCCACTCACCACTGCCTGCTCCTGGGTATTCGCCCTACTTCCTCACCAGAGCACCACCAGGCACTGAGCTCCGGAACTTCAGACTCTGTACTCCACTCTTTATAGAATATTGGTGGTATTGAAACCATCTCTTTGCTTCCAGTCAATGGTTTTGGTGAACAGATTTTTTGTTCAGTCCCCTGAGAGTGTTTTTACTCTTTATCTCTGTTTCTCCAGCTGCGCTTGGGGGAGTACATTTTTGTACAACTGATCCTGACGTGCTGCACTCTCCCCCTATCTCTTTGTCCTCTCACCACAAAAATATTTCCCTATCCTCTATGGCTTTTCTCTCCCCTAGGTCACCTCTCTGTACCACATACCTGCTGCGTTATGTGGCTCAAGTTATGCAGATTGTTGTATTAATCCTAAAATCAATTTCCTAAGTGTTCAAAATGGTTTGGTGCTGATCTAGTTGGTGCTGATCTAGACACTCAGGGTCTCCATGCTGATTCACCATCTTCCTAATTCCCCCTTGATCATGAGTATCTTGAATGCATTTCATTAGCTAGGATTCATTTAGTCAAGAAAATCAGTCTAAAACAATACATGAGGCACACGGAAGCTCCCTTTAATTTATTTCCTTTCCTTATGAACCCAGTAAAATAACTTTTTGACATCACAAATTCATATGGTGGAATGAAGCTTTTTATAATGAAATCTACTTATGTAAAAAAAAAAATCACAAATTACCCCAGGTACTAGTTCAGAGGACTTCAGCTCTTTCCCTTTTAGTCTCATTAAGGAACTGTGGAGAATAGCTCTGAATATCTTAAAGATTGTTTTCTTTGTGCTTTGATCTGTATTTTTTCTTTTTCTGTGTGACTCATATGGTTTTGTGTGTGCCAGTTAGCTAGGAAGTTTCTTTTTTATAGGTCTTTTTCTATATCTTCATCTCTGTTTATGAATTTACTCATAAGTCATATTTAAAACAATGTTTATCAATTTGTTTTAAAAGTAGCATGTTCCTGTTGAAAATCTTTACTGCTCTATTTTTCTTTACACTGGAATATTCCCCATTCTTATTTCTGTTTCTCCATGCAGTTGAACCACTTCCTTTCTACCCCAGCCATATCTTCTCTGTTTTTCTTACCATTAGATTCTTTTCATGGACAAGATTATGTATCTGTCTTATATTCAATGCTGGAAAGGCATAGAGTAGTATATTTTATTTTTCTCTCCTTGGAGGTAATCTAAAGTAAATACCAACCACAAAGTATTCTCAGATTTATCCCTTTAGTCTGGTGATTCAGATGAAAAAGGAGAATGTATTCTAGTCTACTCTAATCTTTTTATTTTATAAGCACCCCAAATACACATAATAAAAATGGCATTTATTTCATTCATGACACATTACTTTTTTCTCTTATGTACAAGAAGTAGCCTATTGACTCTATTTAATAGTAGTAACCGTACCTTACTATGTTAACAGTATGGATCAAAATGAGAGCAATCTACTTCCTTGTGTTATACTAGTTTTATTCATTCCCATTATTTGTAAGATGTTGGCTTGCCTTCCTAATTTTATATATTTTATGTCATTTTTTCAGTAATTTCATCATGAATTAAAATGATATATTTTGTAGAACATTATTTAAAAAAAAACAAGTATTGAGAAGGCATTTCACAATAAGAATATTTTGAATATTGCCCAAAGGGTGAATTTTTAATTTAAGGGAAAAAAAGTGGGGTAAGAGTCCTGTCAATAGTTAATAACCCAAGTAATTTATTTGGAATCCTCTTTCCCAGTTTATTTCACTGGTTATCTGAAGTTTAATATTTCTGAGCTGTGCCTCTGATATTTTGGTAGGTCCATTTACATTTATACAGTGGGTACAGTCTGTTACAGTGCATTAATTGACATTGTGTGGTAGCTAATTGAAAACAACAACAAGAGACCTACTCATATGTAAGCAGAGCCAGGAATATATAAACCTAGTCTCACAGAAGTTAGTTATTTCATTTTTTAAATTTTTAAAAAATTTTTAAAATTTACATCCAAATGCATATATAGTGAAATAATGCTTTCAGGAGTAGATTCCTTAATGCCCCTTACCCATTTAGCCCATCCCCCTCCAAAAACCCCTCCAGTAACCCTCTATTCCCATATTTAAGAGTCTCTTATGTTTTGTCCTCCTCCCTGTTTTTACATTATTTTTGTTTCCCTTCCCATATGTTCATCTGTTTTGTATCTTAAAGTCCTCATATGAGTGAAGTCATATGATATTTGTCTTTCTCTGACTAATTTCCCTTAGCATAATACCCTCTAGTTCCATCCACATAGTTGCAAATGGCAAGCTTTCATTCTTTTTGATTGCTGAGTAATACTCCATTGTGTGTGTGTGTGTGTGTGTGTATATATATATATATATATATATATATATATACCACATCTTCTTTACCCATTCATCCACAGATGGACATTTGGGCTCTTTCCATACTTTGGCTATTGATAGTGTTACTATAAGCATGAGGGTGCATGTGTCCCTTTGAAACAGTACACCTGTATCCCGTGGATAAATGCCTAGTAGTGCAATTGCTGGGTCATAGGGTAGTTCTATTTTTCATTTTTTGAGGCACCTCTCTACTGTTTTCCAGAGTGGCCAGATAGCTCTACAAAGTAGTTTACCATGGGAAATATCCTGGCCAATAAAGAATGACAAATCAGAGCACTATTTTGATATGACTAATTAATTAATAAATTTAGATAATGAGCATCGCTAGCTGCAATAATCAAAGAAAGACACTTGGATGTTTGTGTATCTAATGGAGTACACAGTACCTATTTTAAAATATTTTTGCCAAAAGTCTATAGGCAGGAAACATGCTGAAGGAAGTACTCAGCTGTAAACTGCAAATGTGTTATCCTTCAAGAAAGATGCATGACTTCAAAGGCTGCTCAGACAGGACAGGGAAGGGAGCAGGAGGGGCTGCCATTGATACCATGGGCCAGAAGAGCAGAGTCTGCTGCATTCACAGGCAAGAAGGTGGTGCTGCCTCCAGCAGCCCAAAGGGCAGAACATCAAGCCGCAAAGGATGATTTTCAGACCTTGAAACCTAATGGAACTTGCCATGCTGGGTTTTGGATTTTCTTTGGAACAATAAGCTCTTTATTCATTCAATTTTCCCCCTTTTGCAATAGATATGTCTATTTTATGCCTGTTCTGCCATTGTATTTGAGAGGCAGGCCACTTCTTTTCTAGTTTCATGGGTGACAGAGTTGAATTTCCTTCTTGATAGATCATATCCAAAGTCTTGTCCATACCTGATTGAGATGATGAAATTAGGGACTTTTTGAGTTGATGATATGTAGAAGAAGTTTTGGAATCAGAGCTACTGCTGGCATGGACTAAGACTTTGAGGATATGGGAATACAGTGAATGTATTTTGCATGAATTTGGGGAGACCAGATGTCAGACTGAAGTGAATTATATGGTGTTCCCTCAAATTTCACATCCATCTAGAACCTCAGAATGTAACCTTATTTGGAAATAGTTTTTGGTGGTGCAATTAGTTAAGTTGAGGTAATATTGGGTTAGGATGAGCCCTGATTCCAAACTCTTATCTTTATAAGAAGAGATGAGGACACACAGAGAGAGTAGCATGTGAAGACGGAGGTAGAGCTACTGTGCCAGAAACCGTGGAATGCTAAAAGATAACAGAGGCTGGAAGAAGTAGGGAAGGATTCTCCTCTATAGGCTTTGGAGGAAGCTGGCACATTGATTTTGGACTTCTGGCTTCCAGAATTGTGAGATAATACGTTTATCTTGTTTTAGCCACCCATATCGGGCTACTCTGTAACAGCAACAACCAATGTAAAATATAAATGTGAAAGTCATCATCCGAGTGATTATGTACAAGATTGTTTATAAATGTTATGAGTACTTGGGAAAGCGAATTGTGACCCACATTTTCGATTTGGGGAGCAGAGCAGTAATTAGCAGTAGCTTCAACACTGCACCAAATATAATATTTGCAATAATAGCTTTACAAATATCAAGTCACTTAATTTTTACAGTAACCTTATTTGCAAAGTCTTTGTTATGACTGCTGTATTTATTGGTAAGGAAAATATATTTCAAAAATAAAATTAATTATCTAAAGTCAAATAGCATTTTATTAGCAGGACACGGATTTAAAATCTTGTCTGTTTGACTGAAAATTCATACTCTTAACCACTAGAGTAATTATTGTGGTATCAGTTTGGAAATATCTTATGAAGAAATATAATCAGTGCTATTGTAATAGTGTTGTGTGATGGCAGATGGTAGTACACTTGTGGTGAGCAGAGCACAATATATAAACTTGTCCAATCTCTATGTCATGCATCTGAAACTAGTGTAACTTTGTGTGCCAATTCTACTTAAATTAAAAAAAGAATCTCACAAGTTTAGTTCAAAACCAGGTTATATTAATTCCAAAGTTAGTGGATATTTCTATTTCCAAATACTACCTTACAAATATATCCATTTAGAATTTTATTTTGAACTCCAGAATTCACTCTGTTATGGGTTGAATTATGTTCCTCAAAAATATCATAAGTTGAAGCTCTAATGCCTCAGAATGTGACTTTATCTGGGTACAGAGTTATTGTAAATGCAGTTAGTAAGATGAGATTTTTAGGGTAGGCCCTAATTCAATTTGACTGGTATTGTTACAAAAAGGGGGAATTTGGACAAAGACATGTATATATATATATATATATATATATATATATATATATATATGTATATATACATATATATATATATATATATATATATATAGAGAGAGAGAGAGAGAGAGAGAGAGAGAGAGAGAGAGGAAAGGATGGGAAAGACATGGGAAGATGGCAGTCATTGACAAGCTGAGGGGAGAGTCGTTCAGCAGATTCTTCCGTCATAAGTCCTCCGAGGGAAGCAATTCTGTCTGCCAACTCCTTGATTTCAGACTTCTAGAGTCCAGGTGTGAGATAATAACTTTCAGTTGTTTTAGTCACCCAGGTTGTGGTACTTTGTTATAGCAGCCCTAGCAAACTAATAAACAATCCATCATACTTAAAGAAATATTTACCATGGGACTATCCATTTGTGAAGAGTGAGAAACACTACATTATGTGCTATTCCTGACCCCTGACATGGACTCAGATCAGTGAAGTTTAGAGACTGTAGTAAACTAACAGTTCAGGAAAAACTGCATTTCTTAAGTCCTTTCAAATATGAATTAGGTCATTTTTATTTTATTTTATTTTATTTTATTTTATTTTATTTATTTATTTTATCTTATTTTATCTTATTTTTTATTTTTCAGTTTAACATGGGAACATCATTTTCTTAACATTGTCATTCTTGAAATGAAAGTTTCTCATACTGTAACTCTTGTGAAATATTTTTTATCTCCATTATGTTCCATTCAACTATCCTAATACTTCTTTTTAAGTGATATTTTCCTCAATCTAGTCCTCAGTGCTATTTTCCTTCATTGAAGTTTTGCAGTTACTATCAGCTATGGCATTTATTTGTTTTCCAGTCATCAGTCAAGTGATTAAATGTTCTAGATTGTAAATGTTTGAGGTTTATGATGACCATCATAACCTGTCCATGCAACAAGCCTGACTCATGGAGCATAATTAGCAAAGGACTTTATTCTTTTTCTCTACTGTTCATTCAAGTAAAGCCTGTGGATCTAATTTTTTTTATACAACTGGATGAAATTTGGGGCCAGCCGGTTTTGTTTTTTTTTTTTCATCATTCTCAAATAATACAATATCCTTCTAATACTTATCATAAATACTTTTTTACAATTAATTAATCCATTCAACAAATATATATTACAGACTTATATTTATGAGATAATTTCTGGATGCTTGAATACATCAATGGAGAAATCCCTTTTTACAAGAAACTTATACATTTATGGAGTGGATTGTGGAGGTCTTTCCAGAATTTGGCTGTCCTTGGCAACTAGGTGAAAATTCCTAGAGGAATAAATAACTTGTTATTAATGGAAAGTTTTCTCTACTCAGGGTGTCATCCAATTAGAAAAAGTGGCATGAATACTGTCCCTGATTTTAATTAATCAATGATATAAGCATAGTTATGGAAGCCTTTCAGTCCAGATTCCACTCACTGGTCAGGTTTGTGATGAATAATGGAATTGCCCATCACCTGCTTTTTGTAGTTCAATGAGAAGTCTGTGAAATCACTATATATCCTGCTATATCCCGGGTTAATGTCTTGAGTCAAATGGAAAAGTAAATATAGATATTGAATAGATCATCACTGGGCAGTTGAAAACAGACCCTAATGGTTTATAGGGTTAGTTTCACTGGTTGGATTTAGTAACCAGAGAGCATGGTGGAGGTCAATACTGCAATGAGATCATCTCTCTATTTGAAGTCCAGTTGATACAGCCTTAATTACATGTATTATGAGACAACATGAATGCCTTTGTTCCTAACCCAACAGCCAAATTAATCAGAATAGACAATTAAGAGTTGCATTCCAGAGAAAAATTTCCAGAAGCCACAGTGTATAGAAATGAAGCGTGGCTCTATATCCTTACTGCTGCTGAAACCATTGTTGAAACATGGAAGATCCATGGAAAGAAGTCATCTGACAGATATTCTGGCAAGCACTCCATCACTGCTTTCTTAAAATTTCAGTGAAGATGTAGCTTCTGAATTTTCAGAGCATTTATTTTGCACCCTCTGAAACCCAGCTATCTTGACAAACCCTCCAATGCACTTGCAACTTTCAGTTCATTCTATCCAATGCATGATGCCATCAATGTAATGGAACAGTGTGATGTTCTAGGAGATACGTAGACAGTCCAAACAATTTTGAATTATGTCATGGCAGATGACAGGAGATATACACTCCTACGACAAAACTATAAATGAGTATTTTTGTCATCCCATGTAAAGGTGATCCATTTCTGATCCACTTTTCTGATGGGAATAGGAAATAATTCATTCACTACATGAATGGCTGCATGGTATATACCCAAGAATTTATGAATATGCTTCAGCACTGGTGCCACCCTAGGCACAATAGCTGTGATCAGAAATACTGCTGGTGAAGTCTGCCATAATCTACAGTCATTTTCCATAATTTATTCAGTCTCTGTGTAGGTTAATCTTGTGAATTAAATGCAGATATGATAGGAACGACCACCAGGGTTTACTGTGTCTTTAATGGTGGTACTAATCTTTGCCATTTCTCTGGGATACATATCTCTAGTTTTGGATTTATTATTTTGGCTTCAATGGGGGCCAGTTTCAGAGGTTTGCATTTATCCTTCTTCATTATAATAGCACCAAAAAGACAAGGACCCAACGTGTGTGTGTGTGTGTGTGTGTGTGTGTGTGTGTGTGTGTGTTCCCAACTGCTGAGAATATAAATTCAAATAAACATTCAGGGACATGGGAAATGACCTGTGGATTTTAATCCTCACTCAATGGGCCCACTGTGATCTGTACTTTAGCCAAGATTCTATTTATTACCTGGACTCCTTCTCTGAAAAGGGGGCCAGGGTAATGTGATGTTTGGGGTCTCCAGATATTACTACCAACCTAAAGCCTATAAAAAATTACCTGAGTAGGGGTGCCTGGATGGCTCTGTCAGTTAAGTGTCCAACACTTGATTCACGACCGTGGGATTGAGCCCCGCAATGGGCTCCACACTGACAGCACAAAGCCTGTTTGGAATTCCCTCTCCCATCCTCTCTCTCTCTCTTTCTCTATCAAAATAAACAAACTTAAAAAAAAAATGAAAAAGTCACCTGAATAAATGGTTTATAAATCTCTTTGGGGAAGACTGAGATAATCATTATATTACGTATTTGCCACAATGTTGTGGGGTCCTTTTTAGGAATCTGTTGTAGAAAGAATTCTTTATGCAAAGGTGTTTGGACAAATAAATTGGCTTCTGTCTGGAAAATAATAAAGGAACACAACTTTGTATCAAAACAACCATGTTCTTCTGCCTCTTGCTCACCAACTTTTCTTTTTTGGTTTACACAGATGTCTAACATCAGCCATTTTGGTTGCCTACTTTATGCTTAGGAACATCATGCTCTTTTAACTATCACCCAACTCCATGTGGATCAAAGCTCCTCAGCTGTCCTTCAGTCTTGCTAGACATTATGCTAATTGAAGCTTCCCAGTTCCTTCTGGTTAAGCACTGCCATCTGGCCTTTAGTTCTTTGGGGGTTATCTGTCCCAAGATATTAATGACCCCCAATGTGTGCTTTTGTAATTGTCTCCCCTATCGTCAGCCATGCCCAGCAGAGGACAGCCACCACTGAACTTCATGAGGCAGGTGCCCCTCTCATCAGTACATTCCTAATGGTATGTCTTGTAGGCTGTTCTGTGAAATATTAACCTCTGGTGGGTATTCTGGCCTTGCGTAATAGATCTTTTAATCCTGACTACTTCCTTAGCTACTTTATCCCTTTCTTGACCATCTTCCAGAGCCAACTCAGGTATTTCCACTCCACTGAACATTGGCCATCATTTTTTCCAGGCTTCTATATGCCAACCTAGAAGTCAGTTAGTCCATCTCCTGGGATCCTGTCCAGAGTGTTTAATCTCATGTCTTAAGAAAATTCTTACATTTTTTGTCTTGTATTCAGCAGTCTGCTTCACCAGGTATCCTTGGAACTCAATTTCAGGGATAATCCTCTGGCTTTTACCAATACCTACAAATTAATTCTTGGAATTCCTTCAGTGCATGGCCTGTTTCTAAACTTATCCAGCCCAGGATGTCAACAGGTGGCATATACCGTGACCGAACACTGATGATTGGCCAGGCATACAGGTGAGGAGCTTAGAGCAGCTTCCGAGGATCTATTTTTGCCTTGTGAGGGAAAGACCTCTGCAGCATCTTTCAACACAGTGGATCATCTAATATCTCTTAACAGGAAAGGATGGACCAGCTCTGCAGGTTCTGACAGTTAATGGGTACATGAAGAATCATCATCCTCAAGAGGATCCCTCATATCTTCTTTATGTTTCAGTGTATGGGGTTTTTCCAACCAGAACGCTGACCCTGGTGTAGCTGATCTGCCTTGGCTGAGAGCTCTGACATCTCTGGAGTTCTATACCTCTAAGTATCAATTCTTAGTCTCTTTTTAGTGGTGTCTACTTTTCCACTTTAAGAGATGAGTGTTTCTTTTTAAGCTAGTAGAGACCCTCTAGCTGTCACACTTGGCCATTAGCAGCTTCTTAATCACTTTTATTTTCTCATTATCTCTCTGAAAGATGTCAAAATAACTTTTCAGAAACCAGGTAACTCCTCTGTCTTTGTAGGCATTATTCCTTCTGTATATTTCAAATACCTGGATCATTGCACCTGAGGTATTCTTCTCCATGTAGGTGTTTTACTAAATCATGGATAGTGAACTTTTACCTATTTAGTCACCACCTTGTGCTAGGGATTATCTGTGCCCCAACTACCGTTCAGGCTAGTGCTGTGTTGGCCTGATGAGTGGGAAGTGAGTCAGTCCAAGATCCTTCTTACTGTCTGTGTTCTTGGGCTATTCTCAGTACCACTTCGTTCAGGTCCTCTGTCAGGCAGACACCAAGATGGAAATAGAGGTACAGGAAACTTACTGGGAAGAAGACTATGGACTGAAAAGGAGAGGGAGCTGGAAGGGGTGGCAGGGTCATCAGACCAGGATGCAGGCCTCAGTCCTGTGTAGGAAAGAAATGAGGTCAGACAGAGTCTCAGATTGTGATGCATTTCACAGGAGGATTCGGCCTTGATTCAATGTCATCTATCAGAGGAGTCCTGCATCTTGCAGGAATGGGCCTGTCTTGGTATCCCTGCTGTTCTCTGCCTTTGGCTGAAAGCATCCTATGGAAGGTGTGGCCTGAATGGTAGATGCAGAGCATAGTAGCTGGGTCCATCCATCAATTATGCGTCCTACAGCACAAGAAAGGAGTGGCACATTCTTTCTTTCTGTTTTTGTTTTGTTTTGTTTATTGTTTTTTGTTTTTTGGTTTTGTTTTTGTTTTTTTGAGAGAGCAGGTGTGTGTGCGTTCGACCCGGGGAGGGGCAAAGGGAGAGACAAAATCTTAAGCAGACTCCATTCCCAGCACAGAGCACAACAGGAGTCTCAGTATCATGATGGCAAGATCATGCACTGAGCCCAAATCAAGAATGGATGCTTAACCGACTGAGCCACCCGGGCACCCTTAGGGGCACATTTTCCTGGCCTGTCTTCTAGAGCCTTAAAAAGTATTATATCTCAGGACAGGAATGTCTAATAGAAAGAAGAAAGAAAATAACCATTTCCTGTCTATAATTGTCTCCATGAGTTTTAGCTCCCTACACCTTGGAGTTGGGCATGTGTGGGTGCCCTGTGTGTTTCTCGGTGTCTCATGCCTTAGCAGCCACAGGGCAACACTACTTAGTGTACTGCAAACTTGAGACAAGAAGTTGGTTCATGCTTGTATAGAATTGGTCACTATGGAGGAGTCTGGGAAAAGCACACACAAAACTGGTCGCTCTAAACCTGGGACAGGTAAAGCTGAATGTGTCTGAAATGGTTCAACAGAGTCATAGAGTTACCTGAACATGAAACATTGAGTTGTGTAAAATAGTTGAGGATACTCACTGGAATTTAATCAGTTGTCTCTGCTTCCATTCTAGTGACACAAACCATACTGCTCATAATAGGTAATGTTTAATCAAATTAAGTATGTTTCTCAGTGGGTCTAAGCTGAGATTAATTATATCACTTGGTTTATTTTTAATAAACCAGCTCAAATATGTAAATAATCTCGAATTCAGTATGGTATTTTTTAGTTTGGATTTTTAAAAACAACCCCCTAAAATTTACTTTGAAAGATTTATAATCCTTCAAATTTAGTTGTGAATGAACAGTGACCTACATCACATTTTTCCCCCTAATAGGAGGTAGTAGGAATAGAACAGCATGTTCAGTCTGAAAATAAGCAGCCTGGTATGACTGAATATATTTATAGCCAGTATATTATCTTTTGCTCTTTATGCTCAAAAGATTAGGGGTCAATGGATTTGAAGGAGAAAAAGTAGAACTACCCTGGGAAGTAAAACTATTAAGAGCAATGGACTTTCCCACCACGAAGCTGCACAAAAGACATACATATTGAGACCTATCAAGTGTGCCTTTAACTTCTACTTGGGGGGTAAAAGGCTAACAGAGAAACAACACAGGCGGTTCAGAAAGTAGCCTGAGACCAAGGTCAAGCTATCAAGTATGCAATGGGAGAGCATACACTAGTCCCAAGCAATTTCACGCTGCAGGTGGAATGAGTTCTTAGAAATGGAAGCAGTTAAGGCAAGAAGATTAGAAAAGGAAAGAAAGGGGAAAGACACATCCTTCCATTCTGCTAAACACCACTTGTTTTATGATTTTAAAATATCCTCTTGTGCATTTTCACACCCATGATCACACATTTGCATTCACAATATAAATGCCTGTCTCTTCTTCAATGCCATGTTCCCCTCCTAGTTAAAAAGCCCCCCTTTCTGGATGTCATGGCATTCACCTGTGCTGGCTAGTCCTTCATGTTGCACACATAGGCTGGCTGTTGGTCAGATTCCTCAGGTCTTGCATATTTTACCCCAGTTCATTATCATTGGCTCCAGCCCTACTCCTCTCACGGTGCTCTTTAATTTTATTATGCACAATACCCATCTTCCCACACCTGGATACCAATTCCTTACACTTTTATCCTCCAATGCCATTTTCTGGGCTGCCCCAACCATTTATTCCTGCAAGAGAGTCTTGAACCCCCAAACTGATGTTCCTCTTCTAATGTGCTTCAAACATCTCAGTCTAGTGCCAATTCCTTCCCTGTCTTTCTCATCTGCTCCCTCTTACTCTGTCTTTACCAATCATTAGACACCATCAGCATGTGCGATCCATTTTCTCCTTTGCTGTCCAACAAACTTCATGTCCTCACTTCCCTTCTTATTTAAATTTTATTTTATTTTTTAAAATTTATTTATTTTCAAGAGAGAAAGAGAGAGAACACAAGCAGGGGAGGGGCAGGGAAAGGGTGAGACATAGAATCTGAAGCAGGCTCCAGGCTCTGAGCTGTCAGCAGAGAGCTTGTGGTGGGACTCAAACCCATGAACTGAGAAATCATGACCTGCGCTGAAATCGAAGCTTAACCCATTGAACAACCCAGGCACCCCACCCCCACCCCGCCTTCTTATTTGGCTTCAATTTGATAACCACTTTCCAGATACACTCTAACTCCATTGCCCTCTCACTTTTAACATAAAAACAAACAAACAAACAAACAAACAAACAAACAAAAAACCATGAACCCAAACGCCTAGGCGACTCAGTCGGTTAAGCGTGTGACAGGTCATGATCTCAAGGCTCCTGAGTTTGGAGCCCCACATCTCTGCTCTCTGCTATCAGCACAGAGACCACTTCAGATCCTCTGTGCTCCTTCTCTCTCTTCCCCTCCCTCACTGTTTCTCTCTCTCTCAAAAGAAATAAACTTTAAAACAGGAAAACAAAAACAACAACAACAAAACATATTTAAAATCAAAGCCTGAATTCCTACAGCTGAAATGTTGGAGGGAAAAATATTCTTAGTAGTAATTTTCAATCATATTATGAGTATAATGACCTTCACTCTCACATGGACATCTACTGCTGCTTAGCAATTTCATTTCCTTCTTTTCTAGAAAAATACATCCTTATGTTTTTCCTTGCTCCTCATAACTTCAATAAGATCTGTTGAGTCTCAGCCAAAGGTTTAGTTTTCTATATGTCTCAGAAGAGAGAAGTATCTGGAAGAGAGATTCTAGGCATTCCTGTCACATGGGCCCATCTACCAACATGTGCACCATGTTATTTTTGTCTTCCTGTTATAGTAGATTGACTCTCCTTTTTTGTCTCTGAAGCCAGATACACCCCCCCCCCTTTTTTTTTAAATCAACTTCTCCACTTTCACATCTCTTTCCTGCGTTATCAATGTTTCTTTCTACTGGCTCACTTCTCATTCCTAAGAGCATACTGACATGATATTATTTCTCCCATTAAAAAAAATAGTAATAATTCAGTTGCTTTCTAGCAATCTATCTCTTCCATCATTTGTTCTTTGAGCAGCCTTTTGTTCTCATCCTTTTATCAACACTTCCTATACCAGCTGATAAATCCAATATCATCTTACTGGACAGTTCAGCAACTCTTTGGTTCAATTTATTATTCTCTCTTCCTTGAAATATTTTCTCCAGCTTCCAGGTTTCCACTGTCTCTCCTCCTTCATGTCTTCTCAGCCTCCTTTACTAGTTCTTCCTCATACCTAAGGTCTCAGATTCTATTTGGGAGACATTTTTCTTTATATTTTCTCTTGGGTCACCTGGTCAACTCAGTCCATTAATCTTCTGACTCTTGATTTTGACTCAGGCCATTATTTCATGGTTCATGAGTTCAAACCCTGCTTGAGCCTGCTTGGGATTCTTTGTCTCCCTTTCTTTCTGCTCCTCCTCTGCTTACTCTCTCTCAAAAATAAATAAGCATTAAAAAAAATAAATAAAAGACTATTTTCTCTTTTGGTGATCCCACCTAATCCCATAGTATTAAACGCCTTCTAGCTGATGAAATTAGCAAACTTACTTCTAATTTATTTTTTTTGCTTTTTGTTTTAGAAAAATAGTATATTATTTTTATTTTTATTTAATTTTTTTTGAGTACAGGTGACACAATGTGACTTCATTTCAAGTGAACAACATAGTGATTCAACTTCTCTATACATTATGCTATGCTCACCACAAGTGTAGCTACTATCTGTCACCATACAACACTGTTACAGTATCACCACCCATATTTCTATGTTGTCCCTTTTGTTCCTGTGAATTTTTCATTCCTTAACTGGAAGTCTGTATCTCCCACACCCCTTCACTCACTTGGCTTATTGCCCATCCGTACCCCACTGGCAACCATCAGTTTTTTTCTCTGTATTTATAGGTCTGATTCTGTATTGCTTGTTTGTTTATTTATTTTGTTTTTTAGATTCCATATATGAGTGGAATCATATGGTATTTGCCTTTCTCTGTCTGACTTATTTCATTTAGCATAATACTATCTAGGTCCATCCATGTTGTTGCAAGTGGCACAATATCATCCTTTTTATGACTGAGTAATGTTCCACTGTGTGTGCCATGTGTATATGTACAAGTATACACACACACACACCCCACATGTTTCTTATGCATTTTTCTATTGATGACACTCTACTTCTGATTCAGTCTCTCGTTAAGGGGTGGGGAGGGTTTGGAGACCGCTACTCTGCTTACTCTTTCTCATTTTATTAAATGCTTGGTCCATCGGGCACCTGGGTGGCGCAGTCAGTTGAGCGTCCGACTTCAGCCAGGTCACGATCTCGCGGTCTATGAGTTCGAGCCCCGTGTCAGGCTCTGGGCTGATGGCTCCTGGAGCCTGTTTCCAATTCTGTGTCTCCCTCTCTCTCTGCCCCTCCCCCGTTCATGCTCTGTCTCTCTCTGTCCCAAAAATAAATAAACGTTGAAAAAAAAATTTTTTTTAAATGCTTGGTCCATCAATATAGTTGTTCCAATTGATACTTAGAGCAATACTTTTTACCTTTGTCTTCTCTCACTTTGAACTTCCTATTCATGAGAAAATTCTGATGATTCCATTTTCAAAGTGTGTCCAGAATCTGTCTCCTTCTCAATGTCTTTATCATGAGTTTTCAGGTCAAGCTACTAATAGACCTTATCTGAAAAAACACATGGCTCTTCTTTGTTCTGCCTCCATCCCTTTTCAAGCTGTCTTTTCTCCACAAAGTATTGGAAAACCCATTTATAAAATAAACCAGTTCTTACAAATCCTCTGCTAGAAAATGTCAGTGGCAACATTTAGCCCATCAGTCTTCTACATGAGTTAGGCCACTATGATCCCAGACTCATCTTCTGCTCTGTGTTTACCTACTCACTGCTCTGGTTACACTGGCTTTATTGTTCTTTCAGATCACTAGGCTTGTTCCTACTCAAGGTGTTGAGACTAAGACTTTCCACTGCTTAGAATATTCCTTCTTCGGACGATTGCATCACCTTTTCCTTCAGTTTTGTTGTTGTTCAGAAGAGTGGCTGGCTCATTGTACCACTTAATAAGGATTTATTTATAAAATGAACCACTATTGCTACCTCTAAATATCTGAAAATGTTAGTGAAAATCGGATATCCTGAAATGCAAAACCAAAATTAGCAACATATGCTTTACTTCTGTCATTTCTGAAGTAAGTGAATGAAAAATGCAAGTGAATAAAAAAGGATTTATAGAGAAAATCAGAGTAGGAAACAAAAATATACCCAATTCAAACTTAAGTGACATTTTGATTTGCTTTTGCTTGAAAATGGAGACTAAGAACCCATGTTAATGCCCTTATCATATAATTTGTTAAAAGAAATCATCTCATCTTCTTCACAGAAAGTTCATTCTGCCAAACTCAGTAGTACCCTAGGCTTTATATTTTCTCTGTAAGAAATGAGTGACTAAGAAATAATAGGGAAGACTTGCACTGAATGTTGTCATTGATACAGAGGTTAACATCATAGGCAATCATAGGAAGGGTGTTATTAAGAATAAAACATAACCAATGGTAACCAGGAGCTAAAGAGAAATATATACACATAAAGTGAGAAATAAGTTTTAATTAGGTTATATTTTTAATAATAATATACAAAATAAGTTGCATCGTGCCACTGTTGATCACTGATTATCAAAATGCCTATAGTAGAAAATCTCCATTAGAGCTGTTCTAGCAATAGAAATTTCTGCAGTGTGTGGAGATATTCTGTGCTAAGTAGGTAACCACAGAGCTACACATGTAGCTATTGAGCACTTGGAATAATGCTAGTGTCACTAAGAAATAGAATTTAAAATTTTATTTAGTATAAATAATTTAAGTATAAATTATATAGCCACACCTGATTGACTTTTGAGGAAAAACAAATTATAAAAACAAGAGTCTTGCCTCATGGCATTCATTAGACTAAAGTTAAGATTTAGAGCAGGGGCACCTGGGTGGCTCAGTCAGTTAGGTGTCTGACTCTTGATTTCAGCTCAGATCATGATCTCTTGGTTCAAGCTCTTGACGGGCTCTGTGCTGACAGTGTTGAGCCTACTTGGAATTCTCTCTCTGTCTCTCTTTGCCTCTCCCCCACCCCTTTCTCTTTCAAAATAAATAAATAAAATTTAAAAATATTTAGGGCAATAATCGATGTATATGGGGATGTTTTCCAAAGATGATCACTGTTTCTAAAGTTCAAATTTGCTTTGAATCTTAAATGTACTCATTCACAAAAGATCACAACCCTATCAGAAGCCACCAAACTCTGTGAATTGCAGTAACAAAAGCATCACCAAGAAGTAACTAACATAGAACAAATACTAACAAATAAATGAAAATTAAACAAAAATAAATGTGTAATTTTTTTATTATTCATTGGTTTAGGTGTGTGATTATGTTGGGCTAGAAAAACACTTTGAAATATCAGGGCTATTTCTTGAGGAGTTGACAGAGTAAGGTGAGAGCTGGAGTCTGTGTAAGATTATGTGATACTAAATAATCAATCTACTGTATGTCCCTTTTTATTCCGCTTGTGATTTGAAATTATCCTAAGTTTCATGGGCATAGATAGCATCTGCCTATTTAAGTTGCAAAAAATTTACAAAGTCAGACTGATATTTACCAATTTATTTTAATTATGCCAACAAATTCCATTGATATGTATTAAAGAATAAACAAAGACTACACAATTAATCCATCTCAAGGCTGAATTATTTTAATTTTCCAGGCAAGAGAGTATGCCACTTCGGAATGAGATGATTATGTCTCCCTGAATTTGTAATCTAAGGGCAAAATGTAAGGCAGAAGGAGAAATATCCTCTGATTAATGGAATTCTGGAAGTTTCCCTTTCATTGGTTACAAGCTATTGAAAATTCTTCCTGAAGATCGGTCATTATCACGGCATGATACCATTTATGTGGGTAGCAACCTGGGCACAGTTCTCAGCAATTTCTAGGAGTTTTTAAAAGTTCAGATAACTCCGTGTCATGAGGTGAACAGACCCTGTGCAAATGTGCAAAAGTCCAGTTCCTTATTTTAATCCTTCGTTAAAAGCCTTAATTATTTGGAAATATATTCATCCTACACTGGAAAGGACCAAGCATTCAAAAAAGTGTCATCTGCAGTTCGATTTTTGAGTTAGAGAATATCATAAGCTTAGCTTTAAAATTCAATTGGTCTGATGCTAAGAAATGGCCCTGAGCTGCCTAGCGCACAATTTGATAAGAGACAAGGAAAATGAGTCTGGTCTTTTCAGTCCCCTTACAAACCGCTTATCTGATCTATCCATTAACTCTTCTTAGAACTAACTGTTAAATCCTAAAGTCTACTTAGCACCGTGGTTGCACAGCAGCAACGGTTTGATTGATATCATTTCTGAGCACGAAAGCATGTAAAAATATATGATTCCAAATTCCGTTTCTGGAAATATCTACCCAAATGGAATATCTGCGCTACACTTTCCGAGTTTCCACTTAAGGCTGGCTGCGGCTACCCCTGCTACTGAAGAGAGCAACTCTGTGGGAGCACAGGACTAGTGCTATATTTATGCTCCCACACAAAGGGACCCAGCATTAAGTTCCAGAGGATTGTTTTCAGAAGAGTGGTCAGAGGGCTCCAGAGCATCAGTGATGATAAGGGACGTGGATCTATTAGGAGAGGTGGCTGGAAACTCAGGAGCAAAACGGAGGGGGCGGGGTGGGTGGGGGGCTTCAGGACCTATAAATGTTCTTGTGAGGAATACACATTTTAGGATGTAAGTTCTGTGCTAACACATTTTCGGGAAAACCACAAATCTTTGTATATTACATATTTTTCCTTTGTGGAGCTACTTTACTTTGGGCCTGCCAAAATCGCAGCTAGAAATTCCTAATGTGCTAAATGAGCTAATCTCTTAGGTTTCTTCCAGCTTTAAAATTCTACAACTCTGTGGCAGCTAGTATTGAAAGTGTGCTCACGGTTATAGTTTGTTCCCGAAAATAAAAATGGAATAAAACAGATGAAGATCCAGGTGCTATATGAAAAGCAAAATGACTAACTGTATCAACATGAGGTACATTGTGTCCTCATTGCTCAACTACAAGGCAAATTTTATTGAGTAATTTGCTATCTGCTTTTTCTTTGTGCATTGAAATATGTGTATCTTACATGTAGAAAAGTTAATTGTGCCCAGAAAATGAGAACCATGTTAATCAAGAAAATTATGAACTCTGAGAATTTCAATTATTTTGTTTTCTCAAATATTTGAAGTTATTTGTCAACAAATATTACCTCCAGTAATTGAAGATTATTCAAAAGTTATAGCTAGTTGATATTAAGAGAAGTAAACTTGGTGTGGGTAAATCATAGCCTTTTGTTTTCTATTAATACACTTGAAAATTTGATGTGCCCTAATGGGAGCATTCTTCTTAGATAAAGATATATAATTCAGAAACTAGCAATAAACATAGACACTTGGGGATAAATCTGTAGGTAAGCATTTTGAAAGGATCTTGGTACGTGTTAGTTGCATGAATCTTTATGCTTAGATTGACTACTCATTGAGAGAACAAATGAATTTAATGAAGAAGTAAATTAAGATGTTGGGATGTGCATTGCAAAACATGACAAGATGTTCAAGTAAACATTTAAAACATAGATGTAATTGCTTTAATATTTGTTTTTAATTATAAAAGTAAATATAGAAGCAAACTGTTTAGGGTGGCTCTGTACACCTAAATGAAATGGCATTAACACAAATAAAAATGGTGTCTTAGGGGTGCCTGGGTGGTTCAGTGAGTTAAGTGTCCAACTCTTGAGTCTGGCTTAGGTCATGATCTCACATTTCATGAGATTGAGCAGCCTCTGCACTGACAGCACAGAATCTGCTTGGGATTCTCTCTCTCTCTCTCTCTCTCTCTCTCTCTTTCTCTGCCCCTCCCCTGTTCATGTGAGCTATCTCTCTCAAAATAAATAAACAAACTTTAAAAAATGATGTCTTAGCTGCACGGATATCTTATGCATGCAACCTGGCTTATGTTGCAGACTGGTGCTAAATCTTGCTTTTTCCCATTGGTTCAAGTTTCTTTTTCCCAAATAACCATGAATTTTAGTCATTTAAATGTTATTTAGCAATATTAACATATAAATTTAATTACCCCCTAGGGAAGCTGTAGGCAGGGAGACAGTATAGAGAATACCTGATTTCTGAGTGCTGAAAGGTAGAGAACATTCCAAAAAGTGATTGAAAGGTGAGGATCATGGCTGGCATGTGATTTTACAAGAGTGACTTTAGTTCAAGGACCTGTAATTCCCATGGTTTAAAATGTTATTCCTGTTTAGAAACACAAAAATCATTAGTATAAATTATCCCATAGTAACGATGGAAACCTCATGAATAGAAAAACGCTGAATTCAGATTTCTCTCAAATCTGGCAGAACCACAGCTGTGTGGAATAATACACACAGGTGTATGTCCAGTAGAAAGCCCAAGGTAAACGCAGAGGTCACACATAGATAAGCATCTTCTGCTGCTGCTGTGTCTGTATAGTCACCTTATACACAGAGTCTTCTGCACTGTTGCCCCAACAAGCAACCGTGTCGGTGGTGGGGACAGAGAGAGAGAAAGTGAGATCTTCATATCAACAGATATCCTACCCGGAATGCTTTACCTTTCACTCTCCACCAATTAGACTTGGATTTGTTTAAAATCATTTTCCATATAGTAACATTTATATCAGAATATATTATTAATCTTTATAAACTGTTTGGCCAATAGGTGAAGAATGGACTTTATGATCAGTTGGAACCCAATAGACAAGAGTGACAAAGGAGAGGATTCTAAGCATCCACCCTGGATTGATAATTCTAAAATAGAAAAGGCAAATATTAATACCTCTAGGAAGCAAATGCTTCACACACAACATGAATCCTTACAGCAACATCTGGTTGGAATCCAGCTGCCTGCCTTATCCTATACCCATCAAAACAAAACAAAACAAAACAAAACAAAACAAAACAAAAAATCCTGCCAGTATAAATAGGCTGACAACTTAACCAGGGTATTCTACAAGGCTCCACATTGAGAATAGGTTCTTGGGTTTAAAGAATTTTAAAACTACAGGGAACAGCCACCTCAATTATTTAAGTTAACCATTCTATTTATTCTTTTATATATAAATAGAAAACATTTGAATACCATAAACTGCATAAAAGGAAAAGGTCAAGATGAAAAATAGATTATTTTACCTAGAGAAAACAAATAATCATAGGCAAAAAAGAAATTAGAATTGAAAACCCTCATTGTTATATTCAGGCATATTGGAAAAAAAATACGTATGTATTATAAAGGTGCCACTAAGAAGATGGATTCCTTGAATGTGTGTGTGTTTACAGGCACAGGCACATGTTCAAGTGTGTATTTGTTGAAGCAATTAGCAATGAATGAAGAAATGGAGATGACTCTGCAGGCCGAATTGATGTCGTAGGAGTCAAAGTGTGCGAATTTCATGGAATATAGAAGAGACAGGAAAGGTTATGGAAACCATGAGAGAAAATTGAAAACTCAGAAAACGAATCCAGCAAGGGTGATATATATCAAATTAGAATTCTAGAATGAAGCAGGGCCACCTGGGTGGCTCAGTTGGTTAAGCATCCAACTTTGGCTCAGATCATGATCTCAAGGTTTGTGGGTTTGAGCCCCACGTAGGACTCTGTGCTGACAGCTTGGGGCCTGGAGCCTGCCTCAGATTCTGGGACTCCTGCTGTATCTGCCCGTCCCTCACTCACGCTCTGTGTGTGTGTCTCTCTCTCAAAAATAATAAATAAACATTAAAAAAAATCTAGAATAAAGCAACAGAGAAGATTGCAAAACAAGAATCATCAAAGCATCAAGAGACTAAATCAAGGTTCTGAAAAAAGTGTCTAGAGCTTCAAAGGCGTGAGCCAATCACAAAAAAACAAAGAGTTGAAAAGGGAGGAAAATAGGCTATGAGAAAGGAACAGGCTTATAATGGTTTATACTTCTGATCTGCAAAACTACATTCAAGGGAGATGATGGCTGAGAGAAACAAATGAATTGGGACATTTAATTCATATTTATCCAACTTAACAATGAAGTGAGGGAAATATGGAGATTTTTAGATAACAAATGAGATATGTTTACCTTCCTTGCACAATGTTTTAATTAAAAAATAATGTTTGAGCATTGTATTATTATTTTATTAGGGCTGCTGCAACAAAATACCACAAACCAAGTGGCTTAAACAACAAAATTGTATTCTCTCACTGTTCTAGGAACCCCAAATCCTAAATCAAGGTGTAGACAGGGATGTACTGCCTCTGAAGTCACTATGGAAGAGTCTGTTCCAAGCCTCTCTCCCAGTTCTTTACTAGTGGCTGCATATCTCCAATCTTCAGATAATATTCTCACTGTGGGTGAGTCTCCAAATTCCTGTTGTTATAAGGACACCAGTCAAAATGGATTAAGGACACACTCTACTCCGGTAAAACCTCATCTTCACTAAATTAGAAGGTTAGATGTGAAAACCATGATCTCTGATAGGAATATGTTCAAGAAGAAAGAGAATTCTAGTCACAAAATTTACTGATATGAAATTTGAAGCCTTAATGGTGTATTAATGCCAACTGTATTCCCTTAGAGAAATAATTTGATATATTAAATAACATACAGCCCAAAATAATAAGTGTTATTATTTGCTTTATCCTCAGGCTCTCTCCCCTTAGAGGGCTTTACCAGATAATGGAGATCCACAAATTCAGAGAGACAATTTATGTCAGAAACTGAGAAGAAATGCTTTATAATCTCATTACTCAAGGTTTTTGATTGGTTAATACTGGGTTTCTGAATAAAAAAACATCAAATGCCTTAGGCCTATCAAAGCATAAAATTATTCCATATAAACTAAATTTTAAAAATATATCATTCTCCAGTTTTCACTGGTCCTGATTAAGTTTCCAGAAGCTAAAGAACTTAAGAAAACTCAGAAAGAAGTGAACATATGCAAGTATTACAGTTCTTTTGGGTGAGTTAAGTGTGTTTTATTGAACATTATATAATATGTAATTTCGTCTGGAAAAGCATTGATCCTAATTCAGTAACAGATTTAATATTAATTTCTTAGAATAACTAGACTTCAAGTAGTACTAAATTTAAGTTATGGGTTGAATTATGTTACCCCCAAATTCATACGTTGAAGTATTAACCTCCAGTGCCTCAGAATGTTAATTTATTTGGGAATAGGGTCTTTACAGATGATATGATAATTTATATAAAAACGTGAATCTTCATAGTAACTATCATAACTAATTTAGCAAGGTAAAAATAAAATAATGTAAAAATTAAATTATATTCTTCCAGACAAAGAGGAAAAAACTGATGCTTCTATATGTTAGTGATATTATCAGTTCAATTTATGATAAGGTCACCCTCCCAAATATCTGAGAATAAATTTATTTAAAGAAAGCTACTTTGAACATTATAAAACGTTACTGGAAAATCTTAAAGAACACTTAAATAGAGAAAAGTGTCATATGTAAAGATTGTAGAACTCAACATGTCAAGATGTCATTTCTTTCCAAACTGATCTATATATTCAATGTGATCATGATCTCAATCCAAATTCCAGTAGGCATTTTTATGCTAATTGACAAGTTGCTTCTAAAATTTGGTGACTATTTCTAAAAATAGAAAAGCAAAAGATCTAGAATAGTCAAAACCAATTTTTTAAAACAAAGCTGATGGATTTCACCTGTCTCATTTTAAGACTAACTATAAAGTACTATTAATAAAAGCATTTATTATATAATAAAAGCATAATATTTTTGGTTGCAAAAAAAAAGCTTCACATATAGATCAATGGAATGGAATGATTACAAAGGTAGATACTCAAATATACGGCCAGTTAACTTTTAACAAATGTGCTAAGGAAATTCAGTGTTGAAATCTTTTTTAGGAGATTGGGTTGGATTGAATATATCCATGTATGGAAAACACAAAACATAAAATTTTTCTTCATATCAAATACAAAATTAACTCCAAATGGATGATGGATATAAGTGTAAAATGAAAAGCAAAAGAAACCACAATGAGATAATTGACAAAATATTTACCATCTGGGGAAAAGTGTTTTTTTGTTTTTAATCACAAATGTATGCAACATAGAAAATGATAAGTTAGAATTCATCAAAATTGGACAGTTTTCAGTTTCAAAGACATTGTTAAGAAATCCAAAATGCAAATGATAAACTGGGAGAAGACATTTATATATCTTGTGTACAAGATATTTGAAAACTTCTTACATTTCAATAACAAGAAGACAAATAAACAAATACTATATGGGCAGAAAATTTGAAAGAACTTCACAAAATAGAAAACACATGAAAAATTGCTAACCTTTAATAATCATCATGGAAATAAAAATTAATACTATTAGGTGCAACCTTTATACACTCATTAGAGTTGCAAAAATGGAAAAGTCTGATGATATGATATCAGTGTTGGCAAGGATATGAAGAACCTAGAATTCATCTTTACTGCTGATGGGAATGTAAAATGGCACAACCAGTTTGCAGAAGCAGTTTGGCAGTCTTTTTAGGAGAAACATATCATAAAATCCAGTCAGTTCACTCTTAGTTATTTATCCAAAAGAAGTTAAAACATATATTCACAAAAAGAATTGTACATGAATGTTCATATCAGCATTTTCTGTAATATCCAAACACTATAAAGAACCCAAATGCCCATCAACAGATAAACGGATAAGCAAAATTAGGGTGTATTCATAAAATAGAATGCTTCTTAGCAATTAAAAAAATGAACTCTTGATAGGCACAACATGGATCAATTGCAAAATCATTATCCTCAGTGAAATAAGTCAGGCCAAAGAGTAGATTCTGTATGATTTCTTTTATAGTCAGACTGAGATCATGCAAACTTAATCGCAATGATAGAATTCAAGTCAATGGTTGCCCAGGCAAGGGGTTGGGGGTGGGGGGTGGGAAAGGAGGATTTCTAGGAAGCATGAGGGATCTCTTTTGTGGATGATCGAAATGTTCCTTATCTTGTTTGTGATAATAGCGTTAGAGGTATGCAGATACGCCAAATATGATCAGATTGTACAGTTTAAATATTTGTAGTTAATTTTTACTTAGATTCTATCTCAATAAATTAAAAAAAATCAGTCTAGGTGTATATCAAAAAACAGAAAAACACAGAACTCAGCATCTCATGTTGAATAAAAGGAAAGTGGATAGAAAGAGATTTTAAGAGTTCAGTTTTGAAATATGTTAGCTGCAAAAATTTACAGCTGGAGCACATAGGATGTAATTATTTGATAATAAAAGTATTAATAGATGCCATTTATTGTGGGGGTAATATGTACAAAGCACAGTTCCAGTACATCACAGACCTGATTTGTGTAACTTCAATCAGTAACACCGAGACCACTTTTTTTTCTAAAACTTATAAACAAGTGCAACAGCTAAGGTGCAGGGCATTCGTTGCCTTTAGCAATCTCCTCCCACCTTTTCATTTTAGGTGTCATTTCTGGAAACTCAGACTCAATGTTCTATCTGTACTTAATAAGTAATTTTCTTCTCACCTGGTTAAAAGTATTGTTTTTGCCAGTGAAGAAAAACGACCAAGAGAATATGTTGACTTATTTATCCTATACAAATTATAATTATTCAATTTTATGAAAAGGAGACTGTATCACAAAGGGACAATAAAATGCTCACAATTAGGAAAGATACTATATGGGGGAGTTTGAGCCAGTTAACACCCCAAACCTTAATAACTTGTTCTGCATGTAAATTGCTAAAGGGAAATTACAGAGAGACTCTTAAAAATGTTTGTTTAATATAGTATCTGCCTCATTAAAAACACTTAAGTGAAAATATTATATATTCTGTTATGAGTCAATGAGAATGTATTTATTGCCCTTATTTGCATGCCCATATGTAACAAACACACATCAATGTAGAAATATGATAGCAATATTTTTCATATGCAGCTGAAATATGAAACCAATCATTCCATGATCCTAAGTGCTAATCAGACACTATATAAAAATTCATCAGGTTAAAATGATGTGTATGCTAAAAATTCAACTTTCATAGAGTAGTAGAAATACAATGTCTAAACCTGTACAGATAGGAATATGGAAAAAGATTCAACAAATTGTTTCCCATTACCAATATTTATTTTCATATCTATAAATACAACATTCATATCTGCATTGCCTCAAAGATAATGGTTGACTGTTCTCATTAACAATTAAAATGGAATTAGTTTTAATAGCTTGAAGTATGGTAAAATATAATCAACAGCTTGTGTTTTTACAATGCTTCTAAGAAAAGCAGCTGTATTTTAACCATGGAGGTTGTATGACCTCAATTAAATAAGTAGTTTTAAAGATTTTTTCTATGTACTGTGATTAATATTTCATTAATATATTATCAGTATTAGTTTTTAAACATTTTTATTATTATGTACTTGTACAACTGGGATTGAATGAGCAAAATATGAGCTGTGTGATCCCAAAGTCTCTAGTATTTATTTATATAACATACTCATATGTCATTCGAACTTTGACCATAATTATTACTGAGATGCTTTGCACATTAAGTTGTATAAAAGTCTCTCACTCTCTCTCTCTCTTTCCTTTTAGACTATATAAAGAAAAAGGAAAAAGCTAAATATGAACATATGAAATACAGTTAATTTCTTTGCAAACTTTAATTACTAGGACTTAGGTTAAAAGTGTTAAGTGTGTGCATGTGTGTGTGTGTGTGTGATCTTTTCTTTTGCCATAGCTTACATTTGTTAGGAAAATCCGATGAGATAAATTAACTTAGAGTTATTACCAGCTCCCTGAGTTTATATTTCCTGATATATCTTTATTAGTAAGACATGAAGCTATACGTCTTCAGTCTTCACTTCATTAAAGCTGGAACTCAATGCAATATGTTATATTTATAATGATCTATTTAGTAATCGTGGTCAATTCATGTACACAGGTACAACCACAGTTTAGAAAATAGCTGTAGTTAAGTGATCTTTAAGACTCAAAAAAAAAATTTTAAATCTTCGCAATTTGCTTTTTTTCTAAAACTCATAAAACACACAATATATTTGCGTTTGAAGTTATTTTATATTAGAAATCTTAAGTTTGCATTTGTTTTGACTAATTCAAATTTATGACTTAAAAATATGAAAGCACAGAATAAAATAAAGTTAAGTAAAAGTAAAACCTTGACATTTTTCCTGAAAGCTTTTATATTAAGCATTAAATATCTTCACTTGTACATTTCTCTAAATGTATAATATAAAAGAAAATACTCCTAGCCCTTGGTTTACTTTTCTATGATTATGACTAAAATTATGACTAAAATTTTGCATTGATGGTTATATACATTAGATGGGGAAAACTTAATGTAATGGTAATATCTGTAATTTATAACCACTTATAATGGTATAATCTATAATTATTACATGAATTATTACATGAAGTCATAAAGATTACATGAAACAATGAAATAAAACTGGAGATCCAAAAGTGGGTGCTACACTTCTCACTTATTTTTAATCTCTTGGTGTTTGGTTTTACATTCTTAAAATTTAAATAATACTGTCATTTCTGTGCCTTAAACTACGGGCACAGAGGATCAGATAATAAATGTGAAATCATGTTAGGAACTAATTTCTACATGCGAGATATAATGTAGTTCCTAGATATTTAGTAAAAGAATATCAGTGTAAGTTTCACCATTTTTGCCCTGTTGTTCAAAGTAAAATTGTTTCTGTTATTGTAAGGTGAAGACAATCATAAATGTAACTGTCAATAAGTATAGTGGCCATAATTTATTATTTATAATGTGTCAGGCACTTTGCTTTTACCTTGCAAATATAATTCTTTTCATTCTCATATCAACTCTAACATAAACATAATTTTTTTTAACCATTTTAATGGTTTTACAAATCATGGAGAAATTAACTGGCTTTTGTTTCTTTATTGAGATAAAATACACATAACATAACATTTACCATCTTAGCCATTTTTAAGTGTACAATTTAGTGGTATTAAGTACATTCACATTGTTGTGTGACCATCACCACCATCCATCCCCATAACTCTTTTCATCTTGTAAAACTGAAACTCTATGACTATCACACAATACAATAACTCCCATGTCCCCTTCCCCCACCACTGGCCACCACCACTATACTTTCTGACTTCCTGATTTTGACTGCTCTAAGTCCCGTATAGTATAGTATAGTATAGTATAGTATAGTATAGTATAGTATAGTATAGAACCAGATAGTCTTTGTCTTTTTGTGCCAGGTTTCTTTCACCCAGCATAATGTCCTCAAAGTTCATCCATACTGTAGAATCTTACAGAATTTCTTTTTTGTTTGTTTGTTTGTTGTTTGTTTGTTTGTTTTTATGGCTGAAAAATATTCCATCATACGTATACATGGCATTTTCTTTATTCATTCATCTGTTGACAGATATTTAGGTTGTTTCCACATCTTAGCTTTTGTAAAAAGTTGCAGTGAACGTGGGGCTATAGATATCTCTTCTATTTGGTGATTTCATTGCCTTTGGATGTTCACTCAGAAGTGGATTGCTGGATCATATGGTAGTTCTATTTTTAGTTTTTGAGGAACTCCCACCCTGTTTTCTTAATGGCTCTACAAATTTACATTCCCACTAACAGAGCACAATGGTCCTCTTTTTCGGCACAGCTTCACCGGTAATTGCTATTACTTGTCTTTGAGATACTGGTCACAGGTGTGAGGTGACTGCATTGTGGTTAGATGATTAGTGATGTTGAGCACCTTTTCATGTACTTGTTAGCTACTTGTATGTTTTCTTTGGAAAACTGTCTATCCAGGTCCTTCGCCCGTTTCGTAACCTGATTTTTTTTTATTTTTTATTTTTGCTAGATTTTTTGTATTGTATGGTTTTTGATTACTAATTCAATCTCCTTACTAGTAATTGGTCCATTCAGATTTTCTGTCCCTTCAGGATTCAGCTTGGTAGATTGTTTCTAATAACTTACCACTTCTAGGTTGTCCAATATCTTGGCATATAGTTGTTTATAGGAGGTCTTATGATCCTTTCAGGGGTATCAGTTGAAATGTTTCTCTTTCAACTATAGCTTTTGTAATTTTAATCCTCTTTTTTCTTGGTAAGTCTAATTTAGTAAGTCTAAGCTTTGTCTATTTTATTTGTTTAACCAAAAAACGAGAAACAGCTCTTAGCTCTGTTGATTATTTCCTATTGTCCTTTTGTCTTCTAAATCTCTATTTCATTTATTTCTCCTCAGATCTTTGTTATTGCCTTTTTCTTTTCTTGAGCATTGTTTGTTCTTTTTCTAGTTCCTTGAAATGTAAAATTAGGTTGTTTATTTGTGATCTATCTTCTTAATGTCAACATTTATTGCTATAAACTTCCCTCTTAGAACTGCTTTTGCAACAACCCATACATTTTTACATTGTGTCCATTTTCACTTGGTTCAAAATATGTCTCCATTTTTCTTTTGATTTTTATTTTTGACCCATTGGTTTTCAGAAATGTGTTAAAAAAATGTTTTAAGTTTATTTATTTATTTTGAGAGACAGAGCAAATGGGGGAGGGGCAGAGAGCTAGGGAGAGAGAATCCCAAGCAGGGTCTGCACTGTTAGCATGGAGCCTGACTCTGCACTCGAACCCAGGAATAGTGAAATCATGACGTGAGCCGAAATCAAGGGTCAGAGGCTTAACCAACTGAACTACCCGGGCACTCCCAGGAGTGTGTTCTTTAATGTCCACATATTTAGGAATTTTTCAGCTTTTCTTTGGTGATTGATTTCTAGTTTCATACCATGTGTTCAGAAAAGATGTTAAAAAATTTAAATATTTTAAAGTTTGCTAAGACTTACTTGGTACCCTAACAAATAGGCAATCTTGGAGAATGTTCCATGTACGCTTGATAAGAATATATATTCTGTTGCTATTCGGTGGAATTGTCTGAATATGTCTCTTAGGTCCATTTGGTTTAAAGTACAGTTCAAGTCTAATGTTTTCTTATTAATTCCTGTATGGATGATCTATGCCACTAGAAGTAGAGCACCGAAGTGCCTCAGTATTATTGTTGTCTATATTTCTCTTCAGTTCTATTAGTATTAATAGGGTCTCCAGTATTGGGTCACATATGTATTTATAATAGTTATATCCTCTTAAGAAATTGACCCATTTCTCCTTATAAATGACCTTTATTTGTCATTTTACACTTTTTCATATTACACTTTTTCACCTAAAGTCTATTTTGTCTTATATAAGCATTCCTACCCCCACTCCTTTCTGGTTTCCACTTCTGTGTAATACCTTTTTTCATCCATTTACTGTGAGATTATGTGTACCCTTAGAACAAATTAGAGTTTCTTGTAGACAGTATATAGTTGGGTCTTGTTTATACATTCAGCCACATAGGACTCTTAGCGGGTATGGAGAACAACAGAAGAATATAAAGACTCTTTTATAACCAAGTAGTGTAAGTTGCATAGCATATTGCATAACAACTGAAAAATACATTATTAAAATATGTCTCAAATGATTACTTTGGAAGTGATAATTCTATGAATAGTGGTAAGGCATATCAAGATAGAGGAATATATTATTATTTTGGTTTTAGGCATGTTTCCTTTGAAGTGAAGACATGGTAAGCATACAAAAATGGATATATAAATTTCTGGATCATGGCAGAGTTGTAAAACTTACAGTCTGAACTGGAACTGAAAATGGTACCTACATATATATTTTGGAAAAAATGAATGTGCAAGAATGGACATTAAATATGTTTTGTAGTGATTGCGTTTGTCGGGTTAGCATAGCTTAATGTATAGAATTGTTGAGTCACTGTATTGCATAACTGAAACTAATATAGCATATCTCATCTAAACTTTTTTAATTTTATTCTATTTTTTTAATTTTAGTTTTTAACATTTTATTTATTTTTGAGACAGGGAGAGACAGAGCATGAACAGGGGAGGGTCAGAGAGAGGGAGACACAGAATCTGAAACAGGCTCCAGGCTCTGAGCTGTCAGCACAGAGCCCCATGCGGGGCGCAAACTCACAGACTGCGAGATCATGACCTAAGCCAAAGTCGGCTGCTTAACCGACTGAGCCACCCAGGCGACACTCATCTAAACTTTAATAAAAAATAATTTGGGGGCTTGGATGGCTCAGTCAGTTAAGCATCTAAATGTTGATTTTCTAAATATAGCTTGTGGTATAAAAATTGAATGATGTTTCCTTTACGCTTCGAATTACCATCGTGGGTCAACTAAACAGTCTAAACTTCCAGAAATGTAATAAAATGTAGCTCCATATTATGGTGAGCACTTTACCAATCTACATATGATGAAACATTCCAAACTCTGTAATGATACTGGAACTTTTCCTATAGAAATAGAAGTACTGTGAATTTTTCCATGACTGCTCTATTAGCCAATTTTTGCGTTAATGTGCTGTATAACAAGCAACTCCCAAATCTCAGTGACTAAAACAAACTACTTTTATTTTTGCCTACAAGTCTGAGAGCTCACTACAGTGGCTCCACTCTAACCTGAAGGCAAGATTCAGATGTGCTCCACATTTCTTTCACTTCTGGTACACAAGTAAATAAACAGTGGGTATAAGGCATCATTCTTCTTTTGTTGAATGTAAGAGGTTATGTGAACATTCAAGCATGTTAAAAGCCACTGCTCAGATGGAGGGCGCATTGCATCTCTTCATGTTCTATTGGCCAAAGCGTGTCACCAGACTGAATCCAACACCAAAGAGGCAGAAGTGGTGATGGGTAGAGTGATTATATACTGAGCAATAATGCAATCAATCACAGCCAGATAGAACCAAAGCACTACACTGACAGTAAAGAAACAAGGAACATATTAGATATTCAGCTAACATTTGTCGAATCAGCTAAAGACAGAACTAAGTTTTACTATCATGTACATGTATAAGATTATGCCTATTCTTCCCCTTAGTCTTAAGGTATTACTATTTTATTAGTTTTGAAAAGTGAATTTCCAATTATAGACTTATTGTTGTTCATAACTTCAATTTTATTACATTTACTGTTTTTCCACAGCAAGTTATTTATAAGGCACGTCTCTTTTCTATAACTGCCCAAGAATGCATTTTCCATTTTGGAATAAACATTGCTAAATTTGTAAATAATTTCCATTGGGTAATATGCAGTATAATCAAGGACAAGTTCTTCTTCTTGTGTATAGTTTAATATATTAACACCTAATCTTGATTGAGGCCCTGATAAATAAATACAAACAAAATTATTGTGCACAAATTGATTAAAGCATACTGATGCTTTCCCAGGAAATGTACTCTCTTCCCTTTATTATAAAACTCTAATTATGGCAACCCTGTTATGAATCAGCTTCTCTAATTATCTTTAATTTATTTGGTTACTTAATTATTCTTTTGTTATTAGATAAAATTGGAAAATATTATGTGTATTCACACATGCAATTACAACATTTTAAGTAGTGATTTTAAGTATTTGAAAAGAATATATTCACTATAATCTGTGATTAGCAGAATGAAGCAATGAATTCTTAGGAAATGTAAGAGTTTTTCTTTTCCAACTTGTGTACCTGGTCAGATTATATATTTATTATGGAATGTAATAGCTAAAAGAACCTAAAAAAACATTTAGTCAAGGGATCAGCAAGCTTTTTTTCCATAAAGGGCCAGAAACTAAACATTCGAGCTTAATGGGCCTTATGATTTCTATCACAAGTACCCAACTCCTACGGTGGTAGGGTGAACACAGCCATTGACCATGCATACAAGAATGAGTGTGGCTGGCTCCAATAAAATGTTTGTTGTTGTTGTTAACAAACAAAAGGAGAGCTGGATTTGCCCCATGTGCTCTAGTTTATTTAACATCTATTTATTTATTTATTTATTTATTAATTTATTTAACAGATGAAGAAACTGAGACTTAAAACAAATTAAGAAAATTAATCCACAATACTAGTAATACAACTTCTAAAATTTGTTTATATTACAAATCTAATTGGTATTAAATGGGTTCAGAACCTAGGATTCCTCAATCCTTATTGAGAATCCAATATTTTTAATTAACCTATTCTATCATGTATCTTGGAAGTTCATGTGTTGATTTTATAAACATAATTATTTTAAGTCATGAAACATAATAAAACATTTTTAACATTTCACTAGTATGAATGAAAAAAAAAATTTAAGCTAAGTATCCTTGTTGACCAACTTTGGGTATGGATTATTTTGACCTGACTGATAAAATGAAACCTTAAGCCCCAAAACAAATCACTTCCTAACAAGTTCTCTGTAGTGTTATGATTGAGAAAATATGTAGTTAGCAAATGATTCCATAGAGTTTTAGGATACTGATATTCTTTCAAGATAGTTTTGGTGTTTACTAAAGGAATAACTTCTCAAAAGGACACATTTTTTTGACAATTTTCTTTGTTAACTCATGATATATTCATGTTTACCTTTTTAATTTAATGAAACCAAATATTTCCCAGCAATATTAATGTCTCTTTCTTCTACATTTGTATTATAGCAATAAAAAATATGCCCTATACTTCATATATAATTAATTAAAATAACAAGAAAATAATTATTAAAGAATTCATAGTATTTTATATATTTTTCCACAAATTATTTTACCTATTCAATTTTTTTCAGAAATACGTTTAAAATTTTTTTTTTTATTTTTAAAATTTTTTTTTTCAACGTTTATTTATTTTTGGGATAGAGAGAGACAGAGCATGAACGGGGGAGGGGCAGAGAGAGAGGGAGACACAGAATTGGAAACAGGCTCCAGGCTCTGAGCCATCAGCCCAGAGCCTGACGCGGGGCTCGAACTCACGGGCTGCGAGATCGTGACCTGGCTGAAGTCGGACACTTAACCGACTGCGCCACCCAGGCGCCCCATAAATACGTTTAAAATTTAAAAATGAAAGCAAAGAGTGAGGTGGCACAAATACAATTTGTATTTAATTTTTTTATTGGCTTTTGTTTAGGATATTTTTTTAATGAGTTTTTTTTATGTCAATATTGTTTGGGAACCTATGTTTTTTCATTTTTCCTATTGAGAACTTTATGACTGCCTACTGTATTTCAATGTTCCCCATTTCTGTGATGAAAAAAAAATGCCGAATTTGGGTCCAGATGCAAGACTTTAAAAACAATTTATAGCCACAGCTAATGTTCAAATATACCACAAAGACATATATGTAGAATGAAGAAAAAGTTATTGCCATGGTACACAGGGCTTAACTGCATCCTTGTGCACTGGGTTCTTTATCAACACTAAGGCTAATACAATCATCAATTCAAGTAAAATAATTTTAGTTCAATTATACTTAGTCAATAAATATATAAAATAAAATCAGGTAAAATATGTTAAGAGCATTGCATTACCAAAGTTGCAAAATGTTATAAGTGTTCAGTTTCTTTCTCATAGAATGCTGCATGAACATCCTCCACATATATAATGATTTAAAACTATGCACATTTTGAAGAAAGTAATTTTTATTAAATTGTGTGCATTGGTTAGAGTATTGAAACTCTATATGAAAAAAATTGCTAAAAAAAATCCTATTTTTAGGATGATGGTGTTGACCTAAAATAAATGAATCTAAGTGTTACGTGATTGAAAAAATTAAATATATATATCTGTCTAGTAATGTTATTAAAATGACTCTAATTTTTTCATTAATCAAAGTTATAAAGTGAAGGAGAGAGAAGGGAGTGGTAAAAGAAAGATGAAGAGATGTTAGGCGAGTTGAGTTGTTTTGCTTTGTTTTGTTTTGCTTAGATGAGAAAAATAACACATGACAGGAAAAGCTTGAGAAGAGAGGGTATCAGTCATGAAAAGAGCCAGGGAAAATTTCTGAGTAGCAGGAAGAGATGGGATGAAGTGCACATTTGGGTATGAACCCACCTAGTTATTGTTATTAAGATTATTCCATATACAATGAACTTAGTTTGATACCTTGTTAATTTGTATTTCAAGGCAGTTTTTAGTCTAAGTGTGACTGATTCATGTAAAGTAACCAGAGAAAAGGTAGAATGTATAGACAGATGCAGGAATCCTAGCTAACAAGTTTCATATGGTAAACAAAGCTTGTGAAAGATCTTGTCCATTCTCTTCATATTTTTCAATGAATTAAGGAGCAAGATTAGAGCTCTCCTGTTTGATGATAGGATAACATGTGAGATGTTGGTCTACGAGAGTGGCAGAGTAGGTGCACTAAAGCAACATAGCAAAACTGTTGAGCAGTATAAGGGCTCTGAGACAAGTGACAACAGAGACAAGCTAGCATGACAAAAACATCTTGTGCAGGCAAGGTTTATCTATGCAGAACAGGCTCTTAGTGGTAGACACTTGGATTTAGTCAGGGCTGAGATTTCAACAAAAATGCACAGTGAACCAATATAAGGGCAAAAGTTGAAGAAATGAGGAGATTATAATTGTTGATCATGGAAGGTAAGCTTGGAACGGACAGAAGTGAGGCTATGATGTGGGTGAGGCATGATAAAGTTGTCACAGGATCAATAGATCGTGGTTCCATTTGGTGTCAGAGAATGAATAAAGATAAGAAAGCTAAATGGTGAGAATTAGAAAGTCTTGTTTTTACCAGAGTTTACTCTTGATTTTCAAAGCTGTCCTTTTTCAGTTTGACCATAGAAGAGAGAAATGAAATTTTAAAATACAATAAAATGGATTTTTAAATAAATAAAAATGTCAGAAAACTGATTGTAAGCAAGGATAGAGAGAAGGGGGGATAGATGATAGATAGATTAAAATAAACTAGGACTAAATACAATAAGCCTATAAATCCTACCATAATTTTATTAGTTCTTCAAGTTTTGGAGATCAGTACAACCATGTAATTTGTTTCAGCCCAGCCTCTCTGCTTTGGGTTTGTGAAAGACCTCACAACTGCCAAATGATGAGGCAGTAGCCTGTTTGATTTTTGAAGCCTCAGGAATAGAACTGGCTGCTGACAAAGGAATTATATTCTCATTTTCACTGAAGCTCTAAAATGTCCTCTCAAATAAATATTCTAACTGTGATAGCAGTTAGATTACACAGTAATCTATGAAAGAAGAGACCTAGTAGTGGGAGTAACAGAAATCAGACAACGAAAGAGATTCGACCAGAATGCACTCACGCATGACATTATTGATGGCTTTGGCAATGAAAATGAATGTCTCACTGTGTGGTCCTTTAACACTATCAGTTTCAGGTATGAGGCAAAAGTGAATAAGGTGGGTTTACAAGATTACACACTTTATTCTTTACTTGAAAAATAAATGAATTGAATGTTTGATTTTGTCAGGATATGAAAAGGGAAATGTATGATTATTTTTTTTAATTTGTTAGCTGAGTTAGTTAAGTTTACATATCCCCATTTAAAATCCTCAAAAATTTTGACATAAAAATTATTTGACATATATAAGAATAATGTGATAATAAAATAAATCGATAATACAGTGAATTTTAAAAAAATACTTCTAAGTCAATATTTGAGTTTCTATTATTATAGGAAAAATATAAATAATAAAACATGACATAATTTGCATTTTATCAACATAGTTAAGATTCTAACCCTTACACAACATAAGAACTTTTATTCCCTAGGTATATAGATTACTGTCAATTGGCATCATTACTGTTGTTGCCAGGAAGATAATTGCTATAATAAAGAGTTTTACTATGATGGTGAATATTTTTCTCTTGAAATAATGTCATGAGAAGATTCTATTTCAATTTACTATCCTCAGTCTTAGGGGAACATGAAATCCCACATCATAATATGAATATGCAACCAACATATTGTCGACTAAACTTACATTCTTTCAAGCGAACAAAATATGGGACTCTCTTTTGGAAGATGTTCATTAAATGTCAATAACATATCAAGAATAAAAGCGTGTGCAGGAAACAAACAAAAAAAGCAGAAATGGTGGGAATAATTTTGATTAATAGGCTAGTTTATTTATGTAGAACAAATAATTTCTAAATGATTATGAGTTCCAAACATAGAGTTCAGTATAAGCATTTTGTGCTTTAAAGATGAATGTTTGCTCTATATTAACCAATTGAGATGAGTGTGAGTGAGAAATTTGGCTTCTAACTCTTCCATTTTGCTCTTTGGACATAGTATAACAAAGTAGTAAGCTCTAGAGTTAGCAGGTTTGAGTTCAAACTGGATTTTATCTCATACTATCTATGTATTTAAACTCTGTGCTTGCTCAGACCCTTATTACCTCTTCCTTCTTCCAAGTACGCGGTAGATTCAGATTCCTAGTTTCCTTGCTTTTGAGTAGAGCCATGTGAGGATGAACTAAGAAAAGAATGCGTGTCACTTCCAGGGGCTCCTAGGTGACTCAGTCCCTGAAGCTTTCAACTTCGGCTCAGGTCATGATCTCATGGCTTGTGGGTTCAAGCCCCGCATTGGGCTCTGTGCTGATAGCTGAGTGTCCGGAGCCTGCTTCGGATTGCGTATCTCTCTTTTGTTCTTCCCCTCCTCCGTTCATGCTCTGTCTCTCTCTCTCTCTCTCTCTCTCTCTCTCTCTCTCAAGAATAAATAGTAAAAGAAAAAAACAAAAAGAATGCGTGTCACTTCCAGAATAAGTGACTTCATTGCTTGTGGAGTCTCCTATCTCTTTTTCTCTGTTGCAAGATGGAAGAGGAAGACTAAGATGAACAAATACTGATAATTAAAAATTGTCAAAGGATGCCCTCCAGATCTCCAGAATGTTTTGCACAAGTAAAAATTGTGTTAGGTTCAGCCACTGAGAAAGTCAGTTTTATTTGTTGCCCCACAAATCCACACTGTATCTTTAGGGAAGAATTTCACCTGCCTCACTTTTAGTTTTCTCTTCTGTAAGCTATAACACACAGTCAGATGAAATGATAGCAATTTTAAGAAAGCTATGAGATTACCTGTGGAAAGAAAACTGCAGTGAAGTTTATTTGAACTTTTAGTTCCTTAAGATATTACTATTTATTCTGTTCACAAATAATAAAGAAATGTCATATTCAGTATTTAGTGGAAATTTTTATTTTTTTATTTCTCACAAATATTTGAACTCATTATGAGTGAACCAAAAGCAAATTTCCTTATGAAAAACAAACAAACAAACAAATCATGTACCCAAAGCTTCTAATCAAATTTAGAAAAGCTAAGCGAGGCCCAGGTTTACTAATTTAATATCATCCACAGATAAAACTGAAATAAATGTAAACTTCAGGAAAAAGGAACATGTCATATTAAAAATGATGACTCATTTTTATACACTAATTGTGTTTCCCTCCCCCAAATTTATATACTGAAACCCCAACCCACAAGGTGATGGCATTAGAAAGTAGAGCCTTTGGGAGGTAAGAAAGGTTAGATCCTCATCTAGATCATAGAGGTTAAATCATGGAGGAAAGGCCATGTGATCACATCATGAGAAGGCAGTGTCTACATAGCAGGAATCAGAGCCACGCCTTGATCTTGGACTTCCTAGTTTCCAGAACTGTGGGAAATAAATCCCCGTGTAAGCCATCCAGTTAATGGTATTTTGTTATAGCAACCCAAGATGACTAAGACAAAAGCCTTTTACAGGACATGATTCCTGAGGGCAAAGGAATAAGCATCCCCCAATATTAATCACGTAAGGATGTTGAATAAGTCGTATGTTTTCAAACACCAAAATGTTATTCTCCTCATCATATTGTCTTTTAAGGTTAGTAAGCATTTAAAATGAAGAACCCTCCATTTGCTTTCTTCTCTTTTTTTTTTCTTTTTTCCTTTATTTTCTATGACCAAGGTTTAAGAAGAGAATCAAAGAAAAACTTAGTTTTAGATCAATTTTAAAAAGCAGAGATGCATATAATCTTCTTTACCTTTGAGTACGAAACATTTTAGGCATTGAGTAAAATTCTAAGTTGTGATAAGCGTGTTTGTCATTATCTGCTAAAGAACATTGCACTGTCTTGAAAGTTATACAACTCAGAACCAAGTTTAGTGAGTAATAACTAGATTTCTGAATTTAAGTTTAACTAATTATTAACAATGGTTTTGCCTCTGCATATCAAACCAGGCACTGAGTTAAATATAACAATAATTGATCTAGAGAAAATGTAGTTTATATACAAATAAGTTATCAAATTGTAGATACTATTTCATTATGCAAAGCATTTATGATTTCTTCTTAAATATCCAATTTAGATACTTAAGAGGTCCTGGAAAGAAATGCACATGCGTGCTGTTGAATTAATTAAATAAGGAGTCCGTTAGACTGAAGTGTCTGTGATGCGGTGGCAGCCTGCCTAAGCAAACCAAACCCTAAACCTCTAAATTGAAATCTAAGAACAACCAATCACAACGGGCCAGGCTCTACGCTATAGCCAATCAATAATTTCCTTTGCTTCTGCTGCTTCTCTATACAAGTCTCTCCCTTGAGCTCCTGTCATTGGAGCACCCCTAACCACTTAAGCCCCAATAGAATTAAGTTTTGCTCACATAAACGCTTTACATTTTTAATATGCCTCAGTTTATTTTTTAACACTGCTTACAAATTTCTGCTGCCCCTTACATTGCTTTTTTTCTTTTCACTGTGGCATTTTTCACATTTTAACATATACCTGATTTACTTTTTATTGTGTTTGTTGTTTTAATTGCAAACACCCTTGAGTCTTCTAGAATATAAGACTGGAACAGGAGGGAATTTTGTCTCTTTTAAAATTACCTCCCCCTCTCCAACCCCTCTAGCACTGATCCCTCCTCCCCCAATGTGGCTCCATCCAGAACAGTGACAGGAAGTAGGACCTCAGTGAATATGCAGTAAGTACTTGCACAGCTATGTCTCACAAGCTAAACAACACACACACACACACAATACTGATTTTAGGCTACACTAGATGAAACAAATTGCCCGCTGGATATTCTGGGAAACGACAAACAAAGAGTATTAAGGCTGAGCTGTTGCTCAGAGACAGTCCAGCCTAGTGGGTTTGCTCAGTTGTGAAAACACAGCTTTCCAGGAGGAAAATTCTTAAAAAATGAATGGTGGTGTTCTCAGGGAAACCACACACAGCACCAACTCTGGGAATTGTAGCAGCTCAGCTTCTAGTTCATTCTAAAGGGTTGCATGATTTCTAGAAGAAAATAATTTCTAAGCCTCAGTTTTCTAAATGTAAAATTAAGATTCAGGGATGAACAAATGGCTGCCTTTCTTTAATGACTTGAGCTAAGAACTGTTTTTGTTTTTTGTTTTTTGTTTTGATATTTTAAAGGGTTGCTTGAAAATAAAATGAAGTGTATGTAATAGAGACCACATGTAACTCACAAAGCCTGTTATATTTACAGTTTGGCACTTTAGAGAAAACTTTGCTGACCCTGGTCTAACTAACCTATTTGTCCTTTTCTAGTCCTAATATCCTTTGCTTTTGACAGATATGCATAAATTTAGAGATGAGATGACCTTTCTTGTTGAATTTTATTAAGCTTTGTATACTGTCTGTGGTGTCAAAGAATCTGTATATGTATAGCAGCAAGTTTTTTTTTTTTTTTCTATCTGGAAAGAGATAAATTTAATAATGTAAACAGTGTGGAATGGTCACATAGAGGAGAAAAATGATCCATAGAATGAAAGTATCTCTTTAACAGATACTGTGGGAAATCTAGATAAAATTCCCCACAATTCAAAATTGGTGTTTCTGAATATTATTTCCTAGATGGGTCAATAAATATGTTCAAAGCTCCAAACTGTACTCCAGGCATATCATTGGAACATACATCTTTCTAGTAGGGAGGAAAGCTGTTATGCTCTTGTAGCCAAATTAAGGTGGCAAACATTTAATAACCACTATTATGCATATGTATATTCATAAAAAACTGGATTCATCCTGTGCTCAAAATCTTAATAACATAGATAGCTACTAAAAAATAAAATAAGGTGTCTCAGCATTTTTTAAAAATATGGGTTTCCCCAACAAATAGGCTAAATATGTAAACCATCATTGGCAGTTCAATTCACATATAGGTAGTTTTGGCTTTTTTCTTGTAAAGAGCTTCCTTCATGGAGCTAGACCATGGACTCAAGCTGCTACAGGCCTACAACTTCACAATTTGGATGTGCAGACACAAAATAAATCTTTTAGTAACTCTCTTTACATGCTCATAAGTCATCACCATCATCACCAGCAAACAACACCCACACCCTCTGTATATAAAAGCAAATCAAAATCTAAACATCATCTGGGATTTAAGAGTAAAATAATATTTATAACGTTGGAATAAATAATAATTGGAGATTTCAAATGCCTTTGAAATTTCAAAGGAAAACTCCTTTGAGAACTAAGGCTAATTCTAGCAGTTAGACCCCAGGCCATCAGGGCAATGATGTGGCTCAGAAACCGAGGGAATATTTGGAAGAAGACTGTGGTCTCAAAAAGAACCTCTGCTAGTATGGCAGTGCTAAGATTAGATTGAAACATCCTGGGAAACCATAGTGGAGCCACACTGGCTTCTTCTACATTAGGCTTAGCTGACTCACATATCTCCCCTGAGGTGGTGAGTAGAGGCCAAAGACTAGTAAATAACTGGGTTGGAGAAGGGTTTTGTGAAACTTGATTTTGTGTGTCATCTTGGCTAGGCTGTGGTCTCTAGATGTTTTGGTCAAATACCAGTCTAGATGTTGCTGGGAAGGTGTTTTCTAGGAAGAATTAGCATTTAAATCATCAGATGTTGGGTAAAGTAGATTACCTGCAAAATGTGGGTAGGCCTCATTCAATCAGTTTGTTTGTTTTTTTTTTTTTTTTTTTTTTTTTTTTTTTTTTTTTTTTTTATAAGAGAAAAATACAAGGTCATCCAGAAGAAGTAGAAATTCTTCCTCCAGCCTGCCTTTGGACTTGAGATAGAAATATCAACTCTCCCCTGGGTACATAGCCTGTTCTACACATTTAAGACCAGCCCCCACAACTGCATGAGTCAGTTCCTTAAAATCAATCTCTCTCTCTCTTTCTTCCTCTTTCTCCACGTGTGTATAGATAGATGTAGATAGACATAGATATAGATGTAGATGTAGATCTAGATATATAGATCTAGATCTAGATATCTAGATCTAGATCTAGATATCTAGATATAGATATAGATACAGATATAGATATAGATACAGATATAGATATCTATTTATATGTAACACATCTTATTGGTTCTATTATTCTAGAGAATCCTGATTAATACAAGCCCATAGGGAGATTGGGATTAAAATACTGGTCTTCATTTTCCTGCTTTATTTAAAAGAAAGAAAAATTGGCATTAGTCTCCTCCCCTACCCCACACCAACTCTTCTCCAAATGTTAAGAACCACCTAATGCTTATTCTCATTCAACATTAGGTTTACCTGTTCTCACAGCTGAACACCTTTAGTTGACAGGGTCAGTTTGGGGAACAAATGGTGATTCCTAACAGAAGAGGCAAAAACTCCCATTGCAGTGATGTAAGACTTTCACCTTGCAAATTGCAAGACCAAGCTTGCAATTTGTCTCCTGGCCCAGTCAAGGTTTGAGTGTTAATAGACCCTACTGACTCAATCTCACTAGGCTCCTAATGGCATTATTTTTGAGTTTAAACCACAAGTTGAAGTATTTTACAGTCCCTGGAATAAATGGTCCACTGTGTCTATGGCCTCAGGATTGAATGACTGTGCCACTCACTAAGATGTTTGACCTGTTCTCAACTCTCTGAATTTCACATTCATTGGGGGCATTCAAAAGATTCAGGGTCTTCTGCATGCCAGGAAAAGGTAAAGGGAAATAGAGATGTAGAGAGTGATCCAGATCTGGCCTTCTTTCTCCAGCTAAGAATGATAACATCCTCCCATAGGTGCTTCATATTGATTCAGGAGCCCCTGGGAGTTGTATTCTCCAAAATCATGAGTGGGGAGGGGAAATGGACATCACGTTCACTTTTGAAATTCCCCTCAACCAACTTTTCAATGGCTAGTGGAAACTTAATTGTTGTGGAAATACAACAGATCTGCCATTCTCTCTTTACTGAGTGGACACTCTCAGGAAATAAAGATGACCCTGATAAAATTTCCTTCTAGGCAATTATAATATAAATCTTTAAAAAAATCTTTAAAATCAATGCCATCTTGACCTAATTTTGAGGGTCTGACTAGATACTGGTTAGTTCTCCTTTTGTTTTTAAAGTTTATTTATTTATTTAGAGAGAGAGTTGGGGGAAGAGCAGAGCGAGAATTGTAAGCAGGCACCACACTGACAGCACAAAGCCCAATGTGGAGCTCAAACTCAGAAGCTGTGAGATCATGACCTGAGAGAAATCAAGAGTTGGTTACTTAATCGACTGAGCTACCCAGGTGCCCCTGGTCAGTTCCCCTTCTAAAACAGCTGATAAGCCTATACTTAACCACTTCTCTTATTGGGCTTTCATAAGCAAGGGCCATTATTTTCCCGGCTTAATTGCCCCAGGGCCAGGTACTGGACAGCCCCTATACTCCAGAGCCAAGGACATTATTCAAATCAACCAATCTATTGTGAACCCCATGAAATATAGCTAATTCCACTCTACCTGCCATACATAAGCTGCCCAACTCCAGCTTGCTGTTACCCTGTTTTCTGGGGACAACCTGATGCATGGCCCTACCAGGCAGCCTTCTTTCCTTTGGAATTGTAAATAACATCTATCCCACTGTTAGTGTGTGGTGTGTCACCATCAAAAGAATAATTAAATCTTATAAAACAGCATGCTAATGAAATAAACCCTAGGAGACCAACTAATAGTATTTTGGACAGCATTTATATATTGCTTTCAGTAGGATATATCTAGTATGTCCAAAATTGCTTATAGTAAGTAAACCTAGTATCTGACTCCTAGGGGAATACCCCATATGGTATTTAAGTATCTGATTATACAATGAGAACGTTTCATGACTATGATGACCTCTTCTATGTAAGTGATATGAACTCATTCACCCTATAGACACCTCATATGTTAATCTGGCCTGTAGTGCATTCAGATGTTGTAAGAAGGGACCTGGGAAACTGAATTCATGGTCCTGGTCTCTTTTGCTTCACTGGTATCTTGAAAATTATTAGTAGAATTTAATACTGGGTCGGATCTCTGATTCTCATGTTTCTCATTAGTCTGATATTTTGTACATTCTCTCCCAATATCAGAAAAGAAAATAAAAACATAAATTACAACATATTCAGCAATAAATCTTGAAAAAAATAGTCAAAACTATGTTTATACAGGAGTTCCACTACTTGTATAAAGGAGCAAGTTCCTAGCAAACTGCTTGTCTCACAAATAACTAAAAACTCTGGTGAGAATATAATAAATAATTACTTGAGAGCCATAGATTGAAGGCAGATTTTGAATAGACTTTAAAATCTTGAGGAGGTGACCAGCACAAAGTTAGTTTTCTGGTTTTTTGGAAGTATACCCTGAGGAAAGCCACAGTTGTTATGGTATTATAGTGCTCCCAGAACTGTGATGGAAAGGCTCCATCTTTCCTGCTGAAGGAATCAGAATAATTTCAAGAACCACTGAAGAGTAATGCAGTAAACCAGGTGGGAAAAAGAGAAAGAAACCTAAAGTTTGTCTAAAAACTATGCCCAAATTAGGCTGATCCATTGACCACACATGAATAAGGCAGACTAAAAGTTGTTTGAGTTGAGATGTAAGCTTCAGCCCAATGTAGATGTGCCAGTGTTTGAAATGTTAAATATAAGCAAGTTAACTGGATTCTACAATAAAAAAATATCAACACTCTTGGAAAAGATATAACAGAATCTAGTATTTCCACAGATACTAACAATGTCCAAGACATAATCCAAAGTTTCTTGACATAAGACAATGTCACTCATTATCAATGGAACACTCAACAAATGACTATATGACTACTCCAAAACGATTCTGGTGTTAAATTTGTGAGACAAGGATTGTAAAGCAGCAACTGTAACTATCCTCAATGAATTAAAGGAAAACATATTTATGATAAAAGAAAAAATGACATTTCTAGAGGAGAAATTATAGAAAAGAACCAAATAATTCTAAAGTTGTTGGAAAAAACACCATCTTTTTTTTTAAAGTTTATTTATTTATTTTGAGAGAGAGAGAGAGAGAGCATGTGTGATCACAAGCAGGGAGAAGCAGAGAGAGAGGAAGAGAGAGAATCCCACGCAGGCTCTGCACTGTCAGCAGAACCCAATGCAGAGCTTGAACTTATGAACCCATGTGATCACGACCTGAGCCGAAATCAAGAGTTGGATGCATAACCTACTGAGCTACCCAGGAGCTCCCAAAACACCATCTTAATAATAATAATAATCCCTAGATGATATAAAAGTAAAATGAAGTTGGAAGGGGAATGAGTCAAAGAACTCAAAGATAGATTAGGCAATACTAAGAAGAAAAAGACAAACTTGGAAAACAAAAACAGAACCTCAGAGACATATGGGGCAATACTGCAAGTTATGTCTAACATACAGAAAAGTAGAATCTCAGAAGGAGAGAAAAGAGGAGGGGATAAATATAAAAATAGAATGTCTGAAATCACATCAAATTAAGTGAAATATATAAGGTTATAGGTTTAAGAAACTTAACGAACCACAAACATATTAAATAAAAAAAGAGAGCAAAATCCTAAGCACATCATAGTCAAATAGCTGAAAAACAAAGAAAAAGAGGAAATATTGAGAGCAGCCAAGGAAGTACACAGATGAACAATAATTTGAATGACCATGGATTTCTCATTGGAGTTAACAGACGGAAGAAAACAATGAAATAGAATTTTTAAATAGCTGTAAGGAAAAAAAAATCGACTGAGAATACTATATAGAGCAAGAGTATCATTCAAGCATGAAGAGCAAAGATATTTTTAGATGAAAGAAAAGTAAGCATAAGGGCACAACTGCCATCAAGATTGATAAATAGGTCCATGGAGCAGAATGGAGAGTCCAGAAATAAACTTTTATATTTATGATGAATAGATTTACAACAAAAGTGCCAAGACAATTCAAAGGGGAAAAAATTAAATGCATTTTGCAGGATCAACTGAATATCTGGATGGAAATAAAGACCTCTCTTACCTCACACCATAGACAAAAGTTAACTCAAATGGATCATAGACCTAAGTATAAATACTAAAATTATAAAATTTCTAGAAAAATAAGCATATGAAACATTACTTAGGGGCTTGATGTAAGTGAACATTGCATAGGTAGGATGCAAAAATCATGGGTCATAAAGAAAAAAAAATGATAAAGTTCATCAAAATCAAAACTTTTGTTCTTCAAGGTAAGCTATGAATAAGATTAAAATATAAGCAAAATTGGAAGAAATAGTTACAATATGCATATTTGGCAAAGGACTTGTTTTAGAACATGTAAAGAACAGTCATCAGTCAATAAGATCAACATTAACCCACGTGAAAACACACACACACACACACACACACACACACACACAAGAGGTTTGAAAAGATACTTCAGCATAAAAGATGTACAAATGTCAAATAATCACCAGTCACCTGGCAGGACATTTGAGACAGTCATTAGGAAAATGTATATTAAAACCACAAATTAAACAGCACTACATATCCATAAAAAATATAAATTCATAAAACTTAGAATGCCAAATATGGTTAGAACAGCTCCCTAAACTGGATATCTCACAAACTGCTGGTGGGAATGTAAAATGATACAACTACTTTGAAAAACAGTTAGCAGTTTCTAAAAGAGTTAAGCAAAGCCCGACAATATGCAGCCATTTCACATCTCAGTATTCACCTAAGAGAAATAAAAGCATATATCTGTAAAAAAAGACATGTGCAAGTATGTCATAGCAGACTTATTTGTAAAAGCCCAAATTGGAAACAACCCTAAAACCCCTCAATAGGTGAATGAATAAACATATAGTGGAATAATACTCAGCTTCAAAAAAAATGCTGATACATACAACAACATGGATGAAACTGAAAATTGTTAGGCCAAATGAGATATCTCAGATGAAAAAGAATACAAATTATATGACTTCATTCATATAAAATTCTAGAATAAGCAAATTATAATGACAGAAGGCCGATTATTGGATGTCTGGGGCCTAAGACAAAGGGATGGATATACTGTGAAGAGACACATTGAATATTTGCAGGTGAAAATAGTCTGTATATTATTTACATTGTTAGTTTTGCAGCGCATACATCAGTATCATTCATTGAATGACATTTTAAATATTTGCATTTTATTATACATAAATTATTCCTCAATACATTTCATTAAAAATATAAAAAAGTCCTTGGAGATATATTTAACACTGAAAATTAATTTCCATTCTCAAGTACTCATGTAAATTAAAGAATGAAGACTTTAAAGAAGTAAATGATGTGCCTAACTAAAGAATTTGGGAAAAGAGCAAAATAAGACACTAAAAGATGCTAATTTATAATTAATTAAGATAAATGTATATTAACAATTGGAAAATAAAAATGCTAGCATTGATAAATAAATTCAATAGCTGGTGCTTTGTAAGAAACCAATTAAATAGACAAACTTCTAGCTAATCTAATCAAACAAGAGAATAATCACATAACCATATGAGGGAACTAATTATAGGACAATATTTTACTCAACTCTATTCAAATAAATCTGAAAATTGACTTCAAATTCTCAGAAAATATAAATTACCAGGAGAACATAAAATGTAAACAAACCAATTATCATGGTAGGATTTGAGAAAGCTGTCAAACAGTTCCTCTCCAAAATAAAACAAGACTGATTTTTCACAAGTGCCTCTATCAAACCTTCAAGATATAAATATTTCTAGTGTTAATTTAAATGTTTCCAAACAGAAGGGAAAGAAAAGCTTCCTGTCTTTTTCACCAATCTCCCTTTTTAAAAAGTTAACATAACTTCTCTATGTTCTTGATCTTTAAATGCTTACTGATTTTAGTAAAGGGCCTGTTGGATTGTGGGTAAATTCCAAGTGTTCTGCCTCTCTTTTTTTAAGACAATACACATTTTATTTGAGAAGAGTTTCTAATTGTTAAAGCTGCAAGCAAGTTCCTTTCACAATTAACAGTTCTAGAGACCTCGTAGTTTCGGAGAAAGTATACTTCAAAATTTATAAAAACAAACACACACCAAAAGTTTTTTACATTGGTTTGGACGCTACAGTCATTGATTTCAGCTGTTCTCAGAAAGAAACCTACCTTTTTCTTGGAAATCAGGTGGGATGAGGTCAATGCCCACAGAAGGAAATGTCCTTATATAAGTTAGCTACTTGGACAAGATTATTCACTCTTTAGAAAATACATTAAGATAACAAGTCCCAGTTGGTGGAGTATGTGGTACAGTACCAAGTTTATGGGAAGTTTATGGGATCCTGGGGTCAGCAGTTGTTGGCCTTCGTGTATGTCAGACTACTCCTTTGGCTTCCCTTATATCTGTTGGAACCTCAGATATGGACTGGAACCATGTGTGAAAACTGGAGAGTGAAGTGAAGCGTATAGAAATGATTTTCCTTAGGAAACAGACTGGCAATAGATATATCTGGCTTGGATGCCCCAAAACCACTAAACCAAGAAAAGATTTTCTCTGGAAGTAGAACATACGATTGCCACTACTAAACTGAGCTCCTGTCCTATTTTTCCCATCTACTCTTCCGGACAGGACTGATTCCATATTATAAAATCTTACAATTCCCTTTCTTCCTATTTAAATGATTAAGTCACCCATTTTTCTCATAGCTTATGTCTAAATTCAGCTCATTCATTGCCTACATTAAAATATAAAGGGGTCTGTCATGATTCAGTTGACTTTTATTGTGCATAAATATTTATGGTGACTTCTCTCTAATTTTTCATTTTACCTACTAAAAAATATGTATTTACTTTTGTGCTCCAACCCTGCCTATCTGAAAGCAAATATAATATGACCACTGCTGAAGAAAAGCAAACGAAGGATGAGGCCTGAAAACGTTAACTAACAATGCATGCTAAAATACTTTTTCGTCTTCTGTTTTTATTGTGGCAAAATAAACATAAAACAAAATTTACTATTTTAACCATTTTCAGTGTAAGTTCTGTGGTATTAAGTACATTCATGGGGCACCTGGGTGGCTCAGTCGGTTAAGCAGCCGACTTCGGCTCAGGTCATGATCTTGCGGTCCATGAGTTCGAGCCCCGCGTGGGGCTCTGTGCTGACAGCTCAGAGCCTGGAGCCTGTTTCAGATTCTGTGTCTCCCTCTCTCTGACCCTCCCCCATTCATACTCTGTCTCTCTCTGTCTCAAAAATAAATAAACGTTAAAAAAAAAAAAAAGTACATTCACAATGTTCTACAACCATCACTGCCATCCAACTTCAAAACTGGACTGGATATTTAAAAAAAAATTAGTAAATAAAAAAGTTCTTTGACCTATTTAACCTATTTGTGTGGCAAGGAGATAAGAGAAATATTTAAAATTTTTATAAGAATATCCATTCACACTGTAAGTTTTAATAGTCTTAACAATGTAGTTCTACCATTATGATAAAGTAGCTGAAAAAATATATTTTTTGAAAGATTATTTCACTACCGTCAAAGTAGTGATTATACAGATATGATCAGAAATAACATAACACCTTACAATTTAGGTTTCATACATAAATATTAATTATAGAAAAAATTAATCCAAAAATTTCAATTAAAATGTACAAAATGACTCATTCTTTCTGCAGATGGTTTCTACTTCAAGGTGAATTCCTGCCAAGACACATATAAAATTTTAAAATAAAATTCAGTATATATAATTTCAAAGTTTTTTGAATCTTTGGTTGTTATTGATGAAATAAGAATTACAAAATGCCAGTTTTTATGGACGAAAATTGGTGTGTTTGTGTGTGTATATATATATATATGTATATATATATGTGTGTGTGTGTATAATGTGTATGTATATATATATATAAAGTGTATATAATGTGTATATATATAATGTGTATATAATGTGTATATATATATATGTATATATATATATAGTATATGTTAACTTGATAACTTTTAGTGTCTGATCTCAATTTCCAAGTTTTAAAAATAAATTCTTGATCTCTTGTTTTACTTTATGGTACAGTATAATGTTTGCATTTTTAACCTGTAAAATACAGCACATATATTTCAATTTCACTTTTAAAACTTCAATATATTTTTCTTCTCTAAGAGTAAATGTATCTCTGTATAACTACTGATTCTCATAAACCATAATTATAATGATTAGCTTCCTCCTCATTGTCCAGTAGTCTCACACAAATCACAGATATGGTAACTAGTGGCTTCCACAATCATTGGAAGACCCGAAGTATTGAAGGTGTGAGAGGCTCTGAGCAAATACAGAAGTACAAGAGGTACGGACAACCTGTCTTTAAGGATTTCAGCTTCCTGACACATGGAAATGAGTCCTGAGGACAGCAGGGAATTTTGGTAATGCCCCAAATTGGCTGTCAACAATATTCTTGGGCCTGTTCGCAGCTTCTGCTGTTGAATGATTGCTTAGGATTCTCTTCCAACTTCCAAATCTTACAGGACACGTTCTCAACAGAAGAATCAAAACTGGAACCTTATGAGTTAGGCATTCTGGGAAATTTAGATCCAAGCTTCTCCACTAAGATAAAGAAATGAATGTAAAACATGCAGAATCGATAAGGATACATTCAGGAACTTTCTATGAGAACTAGAAGAAGAATGTTTATAGAAGTGAAGATATAAAAACCCTTTCCTGAGCCTTCAAAGCAATGAAATGCAACCTTAGATTTTCCCCAAATTATGTGAAATGCTCATTTAATTGGTATTTGAGGAATTAATAGTCATTTCATGAGTTCAAAACAAACCCTTAGTCGTTGGCAGAACACATCACATGCTTTGGGAATGATACAGTGACTTCAGACGCTCTAGATGGGTGGAAAGAATGTATGTTTCAAGTCTTATGAATAATACAGTAAATGTCATAGAGGGCTCCAGGAGAGCATGCAAGTGGCCATATGTAATGTACCACCAAATGAGTAGTATTTCAAATATTATTCAGATAATGAGGCTGATTTTGCCAAGGAAAACTTAGTTCCATTATATTCAGCTTGATAATGGACCTGTACCTATGGTACAGCTAAGGGACAAACCATTATCCTGATTAGTACTAAAGTTATCAAGTGATCATATACTAAACTCTGCAGGACTTGGAAGACAGCACAGGCTCAATTTGTATTCAACGACAGACATTTTTAGAGCGAAAAAATTAGGAACATTTAAAACGATTATGTTGATGATTCCTTTATCAAATAGTTGAAGATCTCAAATTCTTTCACTGGCCCTACCTAGTAAAATAGTCTAAATATTTCTTACTCACACAGAGATGTATTATTATTAGTGCTCTGCACAAAGTAGAGACGGTCATTTAGAATCAGAATCAACTAGAATTTTATATGGCAGCTCTAAAGTTCCAGAGTGCCAAAGACTGCTATGCATGTCCATTTAATCCATTCAACATCAAGGAAAGTACATAGAATATAACAGGAATGTGTGTTGTGGGTGTATGTGCACGTGTGTGTGAACGCGTGTGTGTATGTGCTCGTGCTTGTATTTTACTAACAGTCTGCTAAGTCTTCCTTCCATTTCTCTGCTATTATGACTCTTGAGTCTAGAACAAATTAAGTTTCTTATTTACTCTTAACATCTATTGAGGTTGTAGCTATTTTCATTTTATATTTAAAGCATAACTTTGTACTTAAAATTGGACCTTCTGGGTTGCTTTTTTTAGTAATAAAAGGCATAATTTACTACATCATAAGACCTTAATATTTGAGAGTCACCAGACTCCATCTACTATTCAGACACTGCTACCTTGGGTCATGACTAGTAATAGGATGGTTACTTTAGATTAGGATGCCTCAAAATTGACTCTGAGATGGGGGACCTGTATGTGCAGTTTTATTGGGAAGAGGTCTGAGTATCTCTGTGAAAAAAATAGGGAAGGTGTGAAATATGATGACATAGCCAGAAGGTCACCAGGTGATCCTGTGCTAAGGTGGCTTTTCTAAGATGTCCTAAATTGGGGCAAGGAGGCTAGCCCTTTGTTCTCTGCATCAGTTCATCCCAGCAGCAAGCTCCCCTGCCCCCTGCAGAAAAGCATTAACATAACAGAGGCTTGATTGTTTTTCTCAGTGGCCTGCCTTTGACTGAACTGTCAGCCTTTGACATCTAGGAACTTGGATTTCAGGGCAGCTTCCACCATTCTGATACAAGTAGTTCACTGAGCCTAAACTATGCAGGCAATATGATTTATGCTGAATTCCAGCTGTTCTTTGGGGAGTTTGGAATTTTCATATGGGCCAAGCAGAGGGTGCCTACGTGATCAATCCCCAGTAAAAACCCTGGGCCCTTGATTTGTTATGTGCCTCCTGGTTGGACAACATTTTATACATGTTGTCATAACTTCTTGCTGGGGGAATTAAGTGAGCACTTTCTCTGTGACCTCTGGCCAAGAACTTTTAGAATGTCTGGTTTCCTCTGGACTTTGCCCTATGTGCCTTTTCCCTTTGCTGATTTTGCCTTGAATTCTTTTCTTATAATAAATTATCTCTGTGGGTAGGACTCCATGCTGAGTCCTATGAGTCTTCTTAATGAATCCTCAAACTTGGGTGTGGTCCTGAGGACCACCAACATGCCACAGAGGAGAGTTTATGCTTTTACAAGGCAATTTCTTCTGTCAGAGGACAATTCCCAGTGAAAAGGCAGGTTTGAGCCATTTGCAGCCCATGACTCCAGGTTCAAGGACATGAGTTTGTTACATTCGAAGAGGGGATACAGATGGAAAACCATTGTGTCCAATAGTGTGAATGAATACCTGTGCCACTAAGATCCACATGATTTTTTTTAATCAATTGTACTCCATCTGGAAATAGCATTTCCAAATTCTGGTTATTCTTGTTTCCTGGAGCACTAATAAGAGACAGGTTAGTGGGCAGGCGGGGGCAGGGGGAACTACAGTCTCTACTTCTGCAGGTGAACTCTGGAATGTAACTGAGATGGACCAACTCCTCCTCACTTCTTTCTCAAGAATTCTCAAACTCTGCTAGCATTTCTGCTTGTCTAGGAAGTTTGCTTGGTGGAGAAAACCCAGAATTTATCCCTAAGGGTCACAAATTACTTGATCTCATGCCTTTCTCAAAGAGTATCTCCTGTCACATCCATTTATCCTTAAAAATTTGTATTACCTAATTCATTGAGATTCATTGGTTTGGGACATCACTTGAGCCCAAAACCTATTCTTCTTTGCTCCTATTATATAATATTAATGTTACCTTCTTCTTATGACCAGGATTAATTACCCACATCAGTAAAGGCAAATTTTTTATTATCTGCTGGTCTTTTGGAATGAAGAGCCTGAACTGACAGAGCAGAAGATGTAACTTAAAACTCTATGAAACTCCTGCTGTATATCTTGGGTGAAGCATTAGCTTTTTGGGAATCAAGACCCCTTATCTCACAGAGCCCAAATTAAGGAGTGAAAGCACAAATGACTGAAGTGGGTACCTGGGAGGTCTGGAAAGCATAGCCTATATTTCTTGCATTTCTTGTTTCCCATACCTCTATATTGTACTGCTTGTATGTACTGAGACATATACTATTTGCTGATTTAGGGTATATTCTATATCCTGGAGGATGGTACCCCCAATACCAGCAATCAGTGTCTATCTCATGTCTCAACTGTATCTATAAGAGTTTGTTTCCTCTGTTCCATAAGGCTGGCAATTTCTGGGTGGATCGGTAGGGTAAAACTCATGGATCCCATGGTCATGGCCAGTTGCCACTGATCCTTTAATATAAACTGGATCTCTTATCCCTAGGCAATGTTATATGGGATCTTGTGCCAGTGGATTAAAGACTTTAAGTAGTCTTATGATTATTCTGGCCATGGCCCTGTGGGTAAGAAAGAAAACCTATTCTAGGTATATATGTTAATTCCAGTCGAGGTGAAGTGATGTTGCTTTAGAATAGAAGTCATGTACATTTAAATGACTGTACATTTTCCTTGAAGGATGGTTTCATAGTGGAAGCTTGATGTTGGTCCCTGTTGCTGATTAGACAATTGGCAACCCATACATTATGCCTTTGCATATCATCTGTCTCTGCCACCATAGTTTGTCCATTCATGTGCCCATTGTTTCAGCACTTGAGGTGGCCAGTGACAGCAGTGACTGTAGTCAGTGGGGTGAGTCATTGTATCTCCTTGACTGTTATTTACAAATACTTCCTAATAGTGTCAAACATGATTCAAAGATCTTCATATTGCATGTCCATTCCATATACCTGTCTCTTTCTCAGAAATGATACCAGTAATCTTCCAACTTTTCTCCTTTCATGTCTGTGTTCAATATGATAGGCCGTCTGCCACTTCCTGTGAGCCCAGATATATTCTTTCCTTACATCACATTTCTTTCTGCACAAAGTGAATGTCCAAGTGCATTTTCCAAAGCTCTTCATTAGAGAGACTTTCTCTTCCTAGTCTCCTGAAGAAGAAGGAGGGGTGAGGGAACTCTAGTGAGACACTTGTCTACTTTTGGCTCATACTTGAATATTTTGACTTTTGTCATGATCCTGGATATACTTTTGTCTTGTCATAGATGGCTATTTGATTGGTCCATTTTATTTCACGGATCAAATATAAATAACAACTCTAGCTACATGGTCACTTAGTTTCCATGATTAGAAGCTCCATTTCAGCAGCATGCCATGAACTACTTTTCTGATGTGTATAGTTCTATGCTTCACTTTACATGACTTTGCTCTAATATCCCAAGGTACTACATTGTTATTCTCTTATTGGTGATTGATACTAACTGCACATTAAATCCAAAGATATTTCTTATATCACAGTGTCTGCTGGACCAGATAGCCTAAGGTGTAGAGTGATGGATTGGGCAGACTTTGAGCCCTTTCCTTCTCTAGGCCATATGCAAAAATGTAGCTTTCTGTTTGATCTCATGATCCCAAGAGTGAAATATTGTGTTTCCTGAACCTGAAAAGGTATACCATGCAGTGCCTATTTCATTCTCACTTGTGGGAAAGAATGCCCACTAATGTCTCATTTCACTTAACCCTGAAAAACTACACTATTATGGCAGGGTCCTGAATGTTTATAATATTTACCTTCTACATATCTGACTTTATGTTTCTCCCCTTTATACATCACCTTCAATAAATCATCCCATAAAATCTCCCTTGGCCTTTGCTGATACATGTTAGCCAGATCCTTCAGCTTCTCCACATATAGCCCTTTTCTCTTTTCTTTTCTTTTCTTTTCTTTTCTTTTCTTTTCTTTTCTTTTCTTTCCTTTTCTCTCCTCTCCTCTCCTCTCCTCTCCTCTCCTCCCTTTTTCTTTTCTTTTTTTTCTTTTCTATTTTCTTCTTTCTTCCCCACACCTCCACAGTCAAGGTATGTTGGTTTGGTTGCCAGAGAGGAAATTGGTATAACTCCTGAAGATGAACAGTGGTTTGTAAGGAATTCCTTCCTCTTGAAATTTCTGCAGGGTCTTGCAGAAAGTAGGCAGTATCATTTAATAAGCGCAAATAGAATACCATAACTCACAGCTAGGGTCCAAAAGGTATAAAAAGGTGGTTCTCAACCAGGAGCAATTTGCCATACCCCAGGAGGGCACACTTGGGTATGCCTGGAGACATTTTTAATTATCATGCCTGGGGAGAGGAGATGCTGTTGGCCTCTAGTGGGTAGAGACCAGAGATGTTGCTAAATATCCTACATGGTACAGTTCAGCCCTTCCACAACTAAGTATCAAAAAGTCTAAAACATCAGTAGTGCTAAGGTTGAGAAAACTTGGTTTAGAGGAAATTTGAGAGCTTAATTTATTTCTTGCATCTGTACAGATATTTTCTTCACAAGTCTTAGGGTCACACTCTTAACATTAATACAGCCCTAGGCTGGCAGAGGTATCCTACTGGGCTAACAATTCATTTCTCTTTAAATCTTTGTTTCTCTTAAGATTAAGTCACAAACCTATTTCTCTACCTCAACTATCCAACAGGAAACTGTATATAGAAGATTTAAGAAGGACTTTTCTTGGGTGATGAGCCTGACACGTAGGATTGGGCAGAGGAAGAAGCTCATTTGCAGTTGTAATTGAGGCCTCAGTCAATACAAGGAGCTCTAGAGTTGGAGTAGCCCCTCAGAGCCTGCTACAAATTGAATTATAGGGCTAGAACTTTGTATTCCCACACAAAGCTGTCAGTGGGTGTGAGTAACCCTGGAGAGAAGGTGTCACTTTGGAGGAAAGTGATTACTTGTGAGGACTGCGGCTGTAAGCCATTAACAGCAATTCTTCCAAGAAATTGAGTGATGAATGTGCCAACCTCTAAGAGGGAATTACTGCTTAACACTGAAAGCATATGCTATAACAATAAAGTGCTTAGCACATGGGAGCAGAGTCCTGACATCAATGCCAGTACGACCCTGGAATGTAGACACAGAATCTAGAAGGAATAGGATTTATTTATTTATTTATTTATTTATTTATTTAAATATAAATAAATAAATAAATAAATAAATAAATAAATAAATAAATTTTATTTGGATTCCTAAACCATCAAATAGAGATAAAAATAAACAACAGATAAAGGTGTTGGGTCAAAGAGAAGGGAGGGGATTTACAGTAGTTACTGAGACTTTTCTATGTGTCAGGTAGTAAGAAAGGCAGGTGAAAGGTGAAGAATTGATAATGAGTAACCTATATATAACTTATATTGATAAGAGTAACTCTTACTTGTTTTTGTTTTTGTTCTTTTGTAGAAAAATACATTTTTAAAAAAGAAAACTTAAGTGTGTACCAGGTGGTATCAGGAATTATACATTTCTGATGTTATGGAAAACTGTGTTCTCCACCCACTCTGTTGACCTTTTTAAAAATTTCTGCCATATGTCTTTCTCAAGCAGGTTGGTAACTGAACAGACAAACAAGAAAGAAACAAGAAAATTTTGGATTTTTAATTTGAAGTGATATAGTATAATTATGACTGCTCAGCCATGTTATAAGGGATAGTTTATTATTCTTTTTACTTTTATGTAATCTTTATCTCTTTAGAAGAAAATTATATCTGCTTTGAAAATGTTTTTTTTTTGGTATTGATATCTATTGTTTGTAATTTGTATATTATATCCCCTATAATCATGCTGATATAAAAACCATAGCTTTTCTGTTTACGCTTGTTTGATCTTTGTCAGTTCTCCAAATAATAAATTATGGAAGGCATCTATGAAACAATAACCTTATAGATGCCATCTACAATTATTTTTCTTTCTACTACATTTGACATAATATTACCATGTTATCATGCCCAACATTTTTATGGTTCCGGCTACTTCCCTGTCCTGAAACTTGATCCTTAGTACACATTGCACTCACTACAAGCTATTATGCCCTTTGTAAAATATAGCAAAATGGATTCAATTATGAATGTAGACTTCTTTACATTGAGAAGAGAGTGTAAACATTTGCTGAATATTTGGAAATGTGACTTATTAAAATCATAAAATGCAGTTGTTTTTTATATTTTGTATTTTATAATTTACAACTTTAGATCCGTATTCTCAAGCCAAGGCAACACCTACCTGTGTGTGCACACACACGTTCACACACCCACACACAGCCACACGGAAACATGCCAGAGGACATCTTGCAATATCTGGAGATGTTTCAAACTACCACAAACAGGGTGGATGCTGCTGGAATCTAGCCTGTAGATATAAGGGCTGCTAAGCACGCTAGAATGCAGAGGGCAGCCCCACAACTAAGAATTCTCTGGTCCAAAATAGAAACAGTGCTAAATTTGAGAATGGTTTAGATGTTTTGTTTTAGATGGTCTTTTTTGTTAAAACAATAAAAATTTAATTGTAAATGAGACTTTAATAGAATTAGTAAATGAACCTTGATAATAGTCCTGCTATTGGTAAGAGAGTTTTATTCAGCTTTTTTTTTCTTTTCTTTTTTTTTTTTTTTTTTTACCTTTTAAACCAATTATATTCACACTATTCTGAGGTCATTCTTCTAATGATACTAGGAAACATCATTTCTGTACCAAATTCCAATTTGGCTTATGGATAATATACAGAATCTTTGAAAATATATACTGTTATTATTTTAAGTTTAAACTTCTCCTTAATTCAAAAAATACACTAGGAGAAAATTGCATTATAGCATTTTACTTTAATTTTCTTTGATATTCCTACCATCTCAACAATTAGTTTTATTTTCCAGTGTATCATTTCCATTCTTGAAACACTAGTAACATGTATTATTAATGCTTGTGTGATAAATGCTACATTTGCACTAATTTATGTATAGTCAAGTAAACCAGGTATTAAAATTAAAAATTCAATAAAACAATAAATCATCCCATTAGAATAGTAAACATAATGGGGAGCCCAGAAGTTTATTGAGTAGTACCTAGGCTCATAAATAAGATAGAATATTGGTAACCTTGTAAAAGACATGAAAATAGAGATTTTGACTTAATTTGAAAGTGATAGGGAAAATTGCTACTGAGTTGTGAAAATTGCTTTTCATTTAAGCTTTAGTATGCTTAAATTTCAATTTGACTAAGTCTTCATATTTTCAATCAGTCCTTACGTAGACTTTCTCCTGAATTGATTCCTTCTTTATTCTGTCATTCAGAACAAAGGTCATATTTACAAACTGTATAGATGTATCCACATTTTATCTGACCCTATGTCAGATTAAGTTCTTCTTAAACATTGTGATGAACTTTTTCTTAGCATATATATATATATATATATATATATACACATATACACACACACACACACACACATATATATATATATGCATTTTTTATTTTAAGAGAGAGAGAGAGAGAACAGGGAAGGGGAAGAGAGAGAGGAGAGAGAGAATCACAAGCAAGGATTCTACACTGACAGCACAGAGCCCAATGTGGGGCTCAATCCCATGAATTATGAGATCATGAACTGAGCCAAAATCAAAAGTTGGAGGCTTAACAGACTGAGGCACCCAGGTGCCCCTCTTAACAGATATTAATAAAATTTTTCTTTCTTTACAACAGAGAAGTCTATAAGGAACAAAGATACTACCAATTACTTTTATAAAGCAGAAAATTTTAAATCACTAAATTAACTCTAGAAAAGCATACTTCCCCCTGGATGCCCCCAATACAGCTAAATGTTGATAAATATGTAAGAGTAAGTTCTGTTCATATAAATGCTGTTATTTATATATTTCTATATTTTCATTTTAAGACCTCTGGCAAAAAAAGAAATAAAATTTTAAAAAATTACAAAAGGGGCGCCTGGGTGGCGCAGCCGGTTAAGCGTCCGACTTCAGCCAGGTCACGATCTCGCGGTCCGTGGGTTCGAGCCCCGCGTCAGGCTCTGGGCTGATGGCTCAGAGCCTGGAGCCTGTTTCCGATTCTGTGCCTCCCTCTCTCTCTGCCCCTCCCCCGTTCATGCTCTGTCTCTCTCTGTACCAAAAATAAATAAATGTTGAAAAAAAAAATTTAAAAAAAAATTACAGAAATGCCATGTTCATTAATCTTGAAAAGATGCCCTTACTGTTTAAATTGCTATTTTAAGGGATGTTATTATACAAAGCTATATGAGCAGAAATTTTAAGATCAATGCTGATCAATAATAACTGATCTCAATTATAATAAAAAAGTTTAGACAAATAGAACTTCCCTGGTTGAATTGGAACCATAGTTTCTAAGTTTTACTTAAGAAAAATAATAAAAAATGGGTGATTACACTACTGTCATTTTTAAGAAACTGAGTTAGGTATTCCATTATTTATACCCCAAAGATTTTAAGTCTTAGATTTTAGTTATCCATATATTGGATCTTAAAAATGTGACAAAATCATAGTCAATTGCACAGAGAAGACATGCAAGGTAAAAATGTTTCATTGAATGTATGAGCTAAAGCATAAAGTAAGTGTATATTAAAGAATGAACAGTGTTGGCTTACAGGAAGGTTCTGTGGCTTATTTTATGTCTCCATCCTTTTTACCATTTTCTTTTCTCTTTACCTGTCCTTTTGATGGATCAGAATCAATGCAAAGAATAACATATAGTATACAGATCAAGTAAGGTGTGAAGGTAGGAAGACGTATGTGAAGAGAAAGTTTGAGTCTGGCACTTTGACTCATGTCTTGCTATAAGGTTGCAGGGGTAAGAAATGTCAAGTTTCTTATCTTTTCTCATTGCAAGAAGGCCTGAGTGGACAGTCAAACACACTCTGCCCTAGTCATTGGGAGAAGTTCTTATACTAACTTGTTCTTCTTAAATGGAAAAATTGTGGGAAGTTGGGGACTGGGTATGGAGCTAAGTGAGAAAGGGAACAGATTAATTAAATTGCATTGCATTTGTTCTCCTTCTAGGCTTACTTCTAACCTGTGAAAGGGATTTCTTGATCTTAGTTACCTATGTATTGGGTTTGGAGGAAAAGCCTCACTTTTTCATTTGAACTTAAGCCAATCATTGTTATGTATTCTCTTATTTTTTGTGCCTATATTTCCCTCAGGGACTTTTGAAGTGATAGGAAACTAGTTAAGAATAATATTCAAGTCGGGGCACCTGGGTGGTTCAGTTGGTTGAGTGTCCAACTTCGGCTCAGGTCATGATCTCACACCCGTGGGCTCAAGCTCAGCTTCGGGCTCTGGGCTGACCGCTCAGATCCTGGAACCTGCTTTGAATTCTGTGTCTCCCTATCTCTGCCCCTCCCTTGCACATGCTTTGTCTCTGTCTCTCAAAAAATAAAATAAAACATTAAAAAAATTTTTAAGAACAAAATTCAAAGAGAATTAGCAGGATTTTACAATACCACTTATCTTATAACTTCTTTTCCCAACAGTTATTAAATACTTACAATTGTTTATGATGAATCTTGATCAAACATATATATTGAATCTTGTAGGAAATAGACGTATTTGATAATATATCTAATAAAAATCTTGTGGAAACAGAGTGAACTATGGATTTAGTGATGATACATGTACATTTACATGGTTCCATACTTGGTTGAAAGAACAAATGCAAAACTGTTGATAAATAAATTGATACTAATCTGTAGGAAAGTGTTTAAACATTAGCTAACAGAGCTTATCCTATTCTACATTTATACCAGTTCCTAGAACAGAAATGGCATGATGAGTGGATTTGAAGGTGAAACTAATTTAGGACATATTAGTAAGTATATTAGATGACAGATTCAGGGTGTGAAAGAATATTGATGAGTTAGATGGACCAAAGCAAATTAAATGAAATATAATGAGAATAAATGTAAAGTATTATGCTTAGTTCCAAAGGAACAATTGCAGAAACATTCAATGAAGAAAATAAGTCTTTACACCAGTATATATGAAAAAGATATATGACTTCTAGGTGACTGCAGCTTTTATATAATTCTATTGTATGGTGTGAGAAAATGCAAATTTGACTGTAGACCTTATCAACATAAATACAGAATAGAGAGTAGGGAATTTGATGGTCCCATTGTAACCTCAGACTCCAAATGCCATTGGGATAAAAATTATAATTTCCATGCTAGATTTTTAAGGAAATGTCATCCAAAATAGAATATATTCAGAAGAAAATGGCCAGTTTTAGAGAATACCTTACCATAATAAATACATAAATGTATGAAAAAATAAATAAAAACAAGGGAGTTTTTACAAGTATTTAAGATGTTTTACCTTAGGGGGTATCTGGGTGGTTCAGTTGGTTAAGCATCTGAATCTTCATTTTGGCTCAGGTCATGATCTCACAGTTTGTGAGTTTAAGCCCTTGTTGGGACTCTGTGCTAATAGCTCAGCTCCTGGAGCCTGCTTTGGATTCTGTGTCTCCCTCACTCTCTGTCCCTCCTCTGTTTGCACTGTTTCTCTCTCAAAAATAAATAATAAACATTTAAAAAGTAAAAACAATGTTTTACTCTAGAATGACAAATATTATGTATATATCACATAATTTCAGAAAAAGATAGGTGCATAAAGAGAAAATATGGGTAGAGGTTTCACATAAATATAGAAAGTTTTAAATATTTAAGATCATAATGGAATGGGTTCTGTGTTAGTTTGGGCTTTTGCACAGCACACACAAAGTTATAAATAGAAAGTAAGAGATTCAATGGGAAAATGCCTGGGTAAGGAGTGAAAACTGGAAATGGAGAGCAAGAGCCATTAAATGCCTGGAGCCATCTTGAGAAGTATGACCTCAGCTAAAACGCTGTGGAATTAGTATTCATGGGTTGTCAGGTAACCACACTGGAAGCATGTTCTTTTCTTTCTTTCTCTTTCTTTTTCTTTTTCTTTTTCTCTTTCTTTCTTTCTTTCTTTCTTCTTTCTTTTCTTCCTTCCTTCCTTCCTTCCTTCCTTCCTTCCTTCCTTCCTTCCTTCCCTCCTCTTCTCTCTCTCTCTCTCCTTTCATTCTTTCGTATTTATTCTTAAGTTAGTTAATATACAGTGTTGTCTTGGCTTCAGGAAGAGAATCAGTGATTCATCGCTTACATATAATGCCCAGTGCTCATCCCAACAAGTGCCCTCTTTAATGCCCATCACCCATTTTCATCAACCTTCAGTTTGTTTTCTGTATTTAAGAGTCTCTTATGGTTTGACTCCCTCTCTGTTTTTATCTTAAGCATTTCTTTCTTGAAAGGAAGCACGTTATGGGTGCTATGGAGTCCTCCATTTGCCCCATGTAGTTCCACCTCTCCATTCATGACCAGACAGTAGCTCTTCCAACACTCCAGTAGTTACCCTTTCCTAGGTGTAAATTTAGAAGAGAGGTGAGATAAATTACAGCTCTCATTCCTGCAGTTGGTTTTGAGACTACAACTCATTGTATTCCCCCTCTATTATATATTCTAAATTCCTCTTACCTCCAGCTATCACCTCTGCTGGTCTTTTTATTGACCTAGGACTGTAACACAAATCTTCATTTTAGGGGTCATATCACTTAAGAATCATACCCTTCTCAAGCAGACATACTTTATCCCTATCTATTGACAATCACATTTGACATAGCAAAACAAATGGACAGCCAAGTGAATCACCTGCATTTTGCATATATTTTTCACTGCCTTGAAAGTATATCAATATCCCTATCTTTTCCTGCTAATCAGGGTTAGCTCCTCATGAAAAGTTCCCCTTCCTGCCTGTTGGTCTAAAAGAGGGGTATATTCTTCGGGATCAGGACTTTATTCCAGCAGAATTCAGAGTTCCAGAAATGGGAAACAACTAACTAAAATGGACCTTTGGGAGTGAGGCCTCCACCTTGTTTCCTGGATTCATATCATTTTTCTATTGAGGATGCAGTAACATTTCTGATTTAGTGTGGATGGAATACTATCCTCAGAGTATTGCCTCCAAACTGGCCTTTCAAATGAATCTTTAGCAGGCATTCCAACTCTTTACTAGTCCAACTGTTTTTGAACGGTGTAGTATGTAACATAGGCCCAATCCTCCATATTCTTTGTTATGAATGGGGTTCTTTGTTTTAATACCCAGTTGTATGGGATTTCATGGTAATGGGCTCATAATCTGTAAGCTCCTGAAAAATGGTGTTGGATGAGACTTAGTAAGTAGACAAAGCAAATCCATACTTGAAATTAAACATCTGTTCCTATGAGAACAAATCAATAGCCATTCCAAGATGTTAAGAGCCATTTTATCTCCTTGAAGCATAGTATCATACCAGCCACTCTGTTGTTTTCTGTTGTACATTTAGAGGTGGCAATAGCTAGACCAGCTGTGATAAGAAGGGGTACGTGCATATCCTTCATCTCTGCTAGAATGCACTTATAATTTGAATGTTCATTTGGCAGCACTAAGTGGCTGCTGAGAAAATATGGTTAGTGTCAACTGGCTGAGTCATTAATATCTATTTGGTTGTGTAGTACTTCTTGTGTGGTAGACATTTTCTTTGCACATTAAGATGTTATACAAAGGTCTTCACACTTTGTCCTCATTCCCATCTATTCATCATTATGTCTCCATCCCAGACCTCCTTGTCTCTGATTTTCCAATCCTTGTTTTCTGGTCTCCTGAACAACCATCCAGCTCATTAGCCACTACTTTTAACCTCAGCCACTTCTTCAAACTGTGTATAATCAAATCCCCCCCTCAAAGCTTCACCCATTGGAAATATTTTCCTTTCTTCTGTCTTTCAAACCTGTCTGTGAATGAGGCTACAACACAGCCACTCTCCAGTTTCTGCTTGAAACTATATGTTTAGCTAACCCACAGATAAAGCAAGTTTGTTATTTTTATCCATATTCAGGTGGTCTTCTGGGATGTCCCACATAGTCATTGGTGTGATATGAGGGAATAATGCTGGTGCAGTTGCTCTAGGTGACATAGGGTCCTGATGACTTGCTAATGTCCTCCAAATTGCTTATGTCTTCTATTCCTGCGTGTGCTCAGTCCTAAAGTTATTGTTTTTATCTTTCAACATATTTTCTATTGGACCTTCCTGACTTGGGATGTCTTATAGGACTCAGTTTTTGATGTACAGTGCCAGCATTCTGACTTTATTAAGGAGTAGGTGCATTCCAATAGCTGTTTTGTTGTTGTTGTTGTTGTTGTTGTTGTTGTTGTTGTTGTTGATGTTGTTTCAAGACATCTAACTTTCTGTTTCAGAGAGCATGACCTTCATCTGGAAACCTATGGGCTTATATTCTGATCCTATGACAGGGCTTGCCATAAACTTCACAGTGCAACTTCTGCTACTACTGATCCTTCCAGCACCTTAGATACCACTAGAAGGGCAACTCATACTACTGTTGGACCTACTGCAGAGTCCTTCCCTGCTCTGGGCCTCACTCAAAGCAAGTAGGCTTCCTTATCAACTGGTATATATTCCAAGGAAGTATTCTTAAGTGTGGAATGTATTGCCTCCAGAATCTCATGTCTACTAAGTGCTATGCATACTTCTTTTTGATAGGAAATGCAAGATGCAACAATTTGTCTCTTGTTTTCAAGAGAAGAACCTAACTATTTGGACTCCTGAAGATTTTACTGAAATGGCAGGTCATTGATATCTTTAGGGTTTATTTCCTGCATTCTGAAATTTATATATTTTGTTAAGGTCTTTATCATCTCATGCTAGTTATCTGTTCATCATGCTGCCCATTCATCACAATAACATCAATATATTTGATCAGTGACATGTTCTACATAAGCCCTTGGAGCTACTACTCATGGTCCTGTGGTAGTCCTCAAAATTCATCTGGTTTCTTCAGGGGTTAAAATCATGAATCAAATGATAACATAGGGGCCCTCTCCCCTGCATTCTTTAGATCTTTAGTGTCACACTAATCTCTACCATCTTGCTACACCATGTAATATGTTTTTATTTACTATCTTGGTTGGGGGAAGTTTTAGAAACTTCCATTTGTCTTTCTGCACTATTGGTTACACTTACTTCCCAAGCCAAGTTCCCAATGAAGAGATTATGTTAACTACACAGTGTGCCAACTCCAGTTATAGATTCAGAGATTGATGAAATGATCACCATGTAGATTCTCTAATCCAGTGAGCCGACTATATGCTGGACACTGGCAAGATTTCTATTTTTTACCTGGATCAAGATAATTATGGGGGGGGGAAGGGGAATAACACTTCATGTATCTGAGAATCCATGTCAACTCAGACCCTGTGTTCAATAGCTCTTGAAATGATATGCAATTTTCTTTACGCATCGTACTTCCATCCAAGCAAATAGCTATAGGTAGTTTGGAAAAGAATTGGCACAATTATTAAAGCATATTCTTGCCGTAATGTTGTTGGGTCCTCCTTCCATGGATCTGGAAATCTTTTCAGGTGTATGTCTCTGAGATAAAAACTATTGGCACTGTATTATGACAATTCCTGGGTTACTTCTCTTAGCATCCTATTTTCTCATTACTGCTTTATTTAATTGTATATTATTTTATGATGGTATTACACAGTACCCATATCTTTTTCGCCTGGAGATGCCATGTTTCATTATCAGCTTCCATAACACCCTGAAGCTTAAACTCCTCTTGGTTGTCACTCTGATCTTGCCAGTATACAAAACTGCATCCCCCCTGAGGCTTCTGGTAGACCTTAAATAAACTATCCTCTCTTTTACTATTAATCAGAAAAGATTTATGACCTTCCTCAATCTCAGCTTTAGCCTGCCAACAGTTTCCACTGAACTAGCTAATCATGCTGGTGTCCCTCTTACCACTTTATCCCTGATGGCCTCGGTAGATGGTGTGTCCTCTGGGCCTTCCCAGGAAACAAAATCATCAGGTGGGCCTTGGCATTTCATATAATATATCCACCCAAACATGCATATTCCTCTCATTTTTTTTGTTACCTCTACCATCTGCAATGGCAATTAAACCTTTTTAGCTTCACTCATCCTGGGCTCTTGTTTTCTCCAAGCTTCTAGGAGCCAATCTGGCAGTCAGTCTTGACACATCACTGGAATCCTTGCTATTGTGTTAAGTTCTATATACTAAGAGGATTCCCTTACAAATAAGTTGGGCAAACTGGATATTATGAGGGAATAGTCCCCAGAAGACTACTCTCACTTCAAACACTAGCCATAATTTGGGGGTCCCTATAGCCCTCTCACTTATTACTAGCTGGCCATGAATTTGTGGGTCCCCACAGACTCCCTCAGATTCAATAATCTACTATAATGATTCACAAAACTTTGTGAGGGCCATGATTCTCATAGTCTCATGTTTATAACAGCCAACAGATACACAATAGAACCAGCCAAATGAAGAGACAGGTAGGGTAGAATCTGTGAGCATCCAAACTTGAAGGTTTTATCATGTTTAGGGACATATTACCCTTTCAGCATTAAAGGTGGTAATACGCAAAGAATATCACCAACTAGGGTTTAACTACAGACTATCTCTGTAGCTGAACTTTAGTCCCAGGTCCACCTTCCTTTTCCCCTCCCTGAGAGGTGAGCCACCACTTCCTCTGGAGGTGTGAACTCATAAGGCGGGGTTCAAAGCCACTGCCAATCACATTGATAGATTGTCCTAGAACTGGAGCTCCCAGGAAAACAAGGACTCCTATCAGGCAGGAAATTCCAAGGGCTACAGATTATCTAATGGTAACCCCCCGGCAAAGGTCAGGCCTCTTTTGGAGAAAAGGAAATTCTTTACTATGCACCCCCCCAGTTGACAAATTTACCTTTCATCAATCTTATCTTCTGGCCCCCTTGACCAGGTACACTTATGAACCAGCTCCAAGGTTCTCACATACTGGCTGTTTCCAGTACCTCCTTCTTCTTAGGGGGAAACTTCTTTCTTCTAAAAGGTCTCCCTTCATGATGGATAGTGCTAGCCCTTAATAAGCTTGGATGGGTGACCCTGCAGTCTCTGAGGGTTCACAGGTGTTTAAATAGTGGAATGTCTCCACAAGATATACCCGGTTGTCAGGTTTTCTCAAATGGCATTCTTACTTTGGAATAAGTGTTCCTCAGTTGAGTATTCAATCACCTTTCAATTTTCTCTTTTCCTTATATTGGAGATAAGGGCCTCTTTGTGAGCTCCTGAAGAGGTCCTCTGGCCTTCACATTTAGTGTCCTAGGCCCTTAGGTTTTCACCATCCCTCAGAAGAGTAACAGTGCAATTTTATAGTCAGTAAACAAGTCCTTTTCCCTGCAAGCTTTGTTCCCTGTGTTTTTCAAATGTCTGAATTGTCACACTGTTTAGGGTTTCTCCCTACCAGAACATTTTCCCAAGTAACACCAGTAAAAAAAATTAGCAATTGGGCATCCATCTTGTGTCAGAGAACTATTTGTGTCCTGAGATGGGGTTTTCAATGTCTCCTGCCTGGTGAGTGAAGCAGTTCTGAAACCTCTTCTTACCACCTGCTCATTTAGGCATCATCCCATTGAACATTCTGTCAATCAGCTCCTTTGGGAAATAGTCTCTGAGATGAAGTGAGAGGTAAACAATATTGTGAGGATTAACACCTGAAAAGTTAAAAAACAGAAAGCAGGATTAAGCATGGGAACAGTCAAAACATGAGGCAGGAATTACCAAGATTTTATCAGCCAACAGAGTTACAGACTAAAACCTGCTTATTAGAGGAGTCTCACTTGAGGAAAAGTAGCTAGGGCCCAGGATGATGAGTCATTGTGTGGGACCACCCCAAAAAGAGCAAGATCTTGGCTCAAAAAAACAGGCACACTCGAAGGAGTGTTAACACTCAAAGCTGCCAGCTAATCCTACTCAGCCACGCTCTTTCTTGAAGGAGTATCTGAGTCACACATCTCCTTGTCCACTTAGTTTCAGCCCCACCAGAGAGGGTGCGGTGGACTTAACATTACATTTTGTTAGCGCTGTTCTTTTCATGGTTCACATGCTTCATTTTTAGAAAAACAAAACAAAACAAAACTATAAGCACGGTGTATACCATTTATGAGTTAAAATATGATAAACATAAATGATATTATAAGACAACTCAAGGTATGGTGTTAGTATTATAAAATGATTTGATATGTACCAAGAAAAAAAATGCCATGAAAATATTTACTCTGTCTTTACAAGGTGAAAGCTGAGGTTTTGAATACTGAAATAATTACTTTAATTTACCTCATTCTTTGCGAACATTTGAAACTTTTGCAACTATCTCGATAGCATCTCCATAGCTATGATGATAGATGATAGATAGACAATAGATAGGTAAAATAAACAGTAATAGGTGTCTATATCTAAATCTAGATATACTCCTCAAACACATATTGGTTCTCAAGACAGCATATCCTCTGAAGCCAGACACTCTGTGTTCCAATTTTCCCATACTAGCTGTAACTATTCTGTTCTGTTTTTCTCATTTATAAAATGGAGGTGATAATACCACTAGCTAATACATATTTATTTTATGTCAACTAAATATTTTAAGGATTTCAAACAGTGTCTGGCACATATTAAGTATAGAATATTATTTCTATTGTAACAAGTTTTCAGGAGGAAAACAGGGTAAAATAATAGAATTTTGAAGTTTTTAGGCCAAAGTTTGGTTTGCTTCTTAGATTTGTAACTTGAAAGAAATGCACTAATAGCTGTAAATCTTTGTTCGATATCTCCAAATAGGGAATAATTATGGAGATTTTGCATGGTTTGGGAGAACATGAAATAAATGAATGCATGTAAATTTTCTAGTCAAATGGTATAGTAAGCCGATGATGATGATGACGATGATTTTTATTTGAGAAATGCATATTGCAATAACTCACAGCAAATAAAACCTCATGGAATCTTTCTTCCCAGAGGACTGGAATTTAAGTCACCATTATCACTATAATTATGATTATTAACATTACCTTCAACTTCAATATTATCAACATTATTTTCTTCACTTCCCATTTTATACTTTTAACCAGACTTAACAAATAAATTTATGCAAGGAATTTTCTTAGACACACAAACCAAACATTTTTTCTGAGGGGGAAAGTATCCTCTACTCCAGTTGATCCTATTACTATTTTTTGTATTTCAAAAAGAACACTCATGTCTGAAATAATATTATATTCCAGCCTTAGATTACATTTTCCTTTGCATGTGATTCATTTTCATACTTTAATTATTCCATGAGGTCAAAGGGATAAGAGAGATAAAATACAGTCAATTAACTAGAAGCTGCGCACACATGTATTTAAATGATGTAAGTAATTATTATTTAAAAATAGTTCATTATCATTTTTAACTCTGGAAATTGGTACTTTCAATTTTCTCAAATTAACTTACATGAAAGACGTCTTTCTCTAGAATAAGATCAAGCAACTTACTATTGAATGGTTTGCTTACTCCACAGTATATTAACCAATTCTGAATCTATCTTGAACATCTAAAGAACTGAAAAAAAAAAAAAAACTACTAAACTATAAGGAAAAAAATATTGTTCAAGCAGCAAATTAATAACTTTTCAAGAATGCATAAGAGAACAAAAGTCAAAGGACAAAAACGTTTACTTACGGGGCGCCTGGGTGGCGCAGTCGGTTAAGCGTCCGACTTCAGCCAGGTCAGGATCTCGCGGTCCGTGAGTTCGAGCCCCGCGTCGGGCTCTGGGCTGATGGCTCGGAGCCTGGAGCCTGTTTCCGATTCTGTGTCTCCCTCTCTCTCTGCCCCTCCCCCGTTCATGCTCTGTCTCTCTCTGTCCCCAAAATAAATAAACGTTGAAAAAAAAAATTTTTAAAAAACGTTTACTTACTTTGGGCACAAGATGCCAGTCACTACAGAAGTCTCTAGGAACATTAAACTAGAGAACATGATGAATTGTTGGAGTCTAAATGTGAGTTTATATGAGAGTATGTAGCTCCTGGAGACTGCAGTATAATAGGGCCTACCACCCATCTGCATACTTTTTCTTCAAAAATACTCAAGCTTTCACAGGAAGGATCAGGGAAATCCAGAAAAATCTCCCCAGTGCAATGCTGGTTGGAGAGTACAGCAGTCCCCATAAAATCCATTCAGACCCATCGCCATATGAAACACAGGCTGATTTAATTTACAGGGGAATGCTCACAAGGAAGGAGACAGAGCACTAGAGAGTATTTGCTGCAGCTCGGGAAAGGAAAATGGGGCAGAAGATCACGTGACAAGCAGTCTAATTTTAATCTGTGTGTTGAGTATAAATTCACTTTCAATTGTATTTATGTTACCAATGAATTTATAGACATTTATGCATATACAGATGTACACATGATAAAATTTTGACTATATATGTGATTTGCATGCTATTTTTATTGATTTTAATGTCGCTTAATATTTTGTGGATTCTGCTTCATAACATTAATATTCTTCAAATGCTTAGATTTTAGTGGACGGATGGATTTGACTGTTTCTTGCAGGTTATTTAAGGTTTTTTTTTCAATTTTAATTATTATAATTTTTTTGGTTCTAGCCTTTATAAATAAAACTTTACTAAAAATATCAAGTATATGACAATGAGTACTTACAAAGTGTTATTGAATCACTCTATTCTTAGAGTAAACCTTAGAACTGATCGTTAGATTTAGACTTTTTCCCTAGACGTTCACACTATATTTTCAAATTGTTTTACAGAACATTTATATGAAATTACATTCATCTTTGTGGTGGATTAGACAGTTCGTTTCTCTGCAACCTGGCCAATAAAGCATAATTTTTATACATTTCAATCTGGAATTTCCTTTTCTCAACAAACAAAAGGTAATATTAGGTGAAAACAAATAATCTTGAAGTTTTTTAAAAAATTAGTTTGTGAATTAGCAGCAATTAAAGCATTTGATGTTACTAAGCATATATTTGAAAAACTGAAAATAGTATTTTTTTGTATCTGTTAGGACGTATTTATTTATTTTAGAAACTTCTCCCTACAATTCTTCTCATTGATATTGTGCATTGAAAAATGTCTCCTCTAGTTTTTCTCTCTCCTGTGTCATTTTTAAAATGGCATACAGTATTTCTGACAGCTAAATTTAATTCTGATCAGCCTAGAAAATGTAGGCTATAAATTTGGTAATCGGAGTATTCATTAAAATATTTATTCAGCTTAGCTTTTTCAGTAATGATTGCTGTTCAAACCTGGGAAATTACTCTAGACTGACCCACTGAGAGTAATTTGTGCTTTGGCTATAACTTTAGTGCTGAGTGGTTATCAAGAGTCACAACAGTAGTTTTCTTCTTCATAGTGCAAATTTATTTGCTGAAGAGATTCTGCCATTTCAGAGAGATTTCTAACTCCATTTAAAATTCTTCTAGGATAAAAGACACCAGTATATTTGGGGAGAAATGAGACTATGGTTTTCAAAGCATATAATGTAGATACAGTGTCTCCCAGTAGATTACTGCCCCCAATAAATTACTGCTTTCTACTTTATTTCCTCTCAGGGTATGCGAACCTACTGTTTGAAACAATACACATGTGTGTGCAGCCACAGCAAAGTCTTCGGAAGTAAATTGTAATCTTAAAAATTTTAAAGTACCTGATGATATGTGGTATCAAGGATCAGTGTCTTCAAGTGGGTGTTATCTTGTGATCATAAATCATCATCACAGATTGGATTCTCTGGGCTTTCTTTAGCATACAGATACAGGCTGCGAAGTCTACGAAATTAAACATGTAAAGTCTCTTTTGATTGAACCATAGCATTTGGTAAAGAAGAATTGTAATTTTTATTCAACAAGTGCCTTTTACTGAGGTAGGAACAAAAATACAGTTTTAGAGATATTAAAATAATTAGATACTAAAGAATCTTTAGAGATCATGTAGTCTAACCCTTTTGTGGTAAATGAGAGAGGGAGGGGCTGTGAGGTTATATATGGTACGATTCTCATACAAGACAATAGCATTTAACGGTTTCCTCCTTAAGAAACTCATCATTCCCTTTTACAATTTTCTTAAATTTTTCTTGTTCTTTTACTTTACTTTTAGGATTTCTTCTTCGTTTTTAATTAGTTGGTATGGAGTCTTCCTTTAAACTGTGATATTCACTACCCTATAGATCTGGCATCATTCCTCTAAAACCATGTGAAGTAATGCACAAGAATAAAAAAATATGTTTCATAATTTCTGAAGAACCAAGACAAGACATTAATATGTTTGACTCTGTTTTTCTACCATTTACTTATTATACACAGAAGGCTGAAAATACCATACAAAAATGGAAATTAAAAAAAAAATTAACACTTCTATTACCTACAGAAAATCTGTGCAGGCAATTATACTCCTGTCCTGTTCATAGGGAAGTCAATGTAACATGGAGTAATCTCCTTTATCCCCCAGGCATTCAAGAATTCTTTGGCATTCTGATTCACTTGAATAAGTAACTCCACCCTCTATCAGAGGGAGCATACAGATACTCAGAGTGATTCAATCAAACTTGGGCAAATGTATTGAATACATCCAACATTGTAATTGTGCTTGTGTGCATGTGTGTTTGTGAGCATAGGTATGCAGTGTACATAAATAGATAGGAATAACATAAATTTGTGTTTTTAATTGATGAAATAGAAATTAATATACTTATGTAAAATGAGCACTTTTGTCTCTTCAGTAAAATTTACTACATATTCTTATTTCTTGCAATATAACAGTCCTCCATCTATGGAGGTCTCCATCTATGGAAGTCCTCCATTCAACTTCCATCTGAGAAGTTGAATGTTAATATATAGCTTTTGACTACTATGGCCAAAAAAAGTCTTTTTTCATTCAATACTTTCCAATGTAATTAACTTTCAGAAACCTTAACAAACAATCTCATATCCAAACAATATTTTATTTTATTTTTTTAAGATTATTTATTTACTTTGAGAGAGAGAGAGTGAGAGAGCAAGCAGAGAGAGGCAGAGAGAGAGAGAGAGAATCCCAAGTGGGTTTTGCACCATCAGTGCAGACCATGACCCGGGGCTTGAACTCACAAACCGTGAGATCATGACCTGAGTCGAGATCAAGAGTCAGATGTTTAACTGACTGTGCCACCTAGGCCCCCCAAACAATATTTTAATATGCTACAAGAAATACTTGAGGCTTAAATTTTTGCAAGAATGAACACAATACCTATAAACTAATACATCTAAATAATATTCTGATCTCAATTTTACATTAGATAACATATTCTCCCTGAATATAAGGGAAACCATTATGACAAAATACAAAATCCCTAATATATGAAACTTTATCCCAGGCAAAGTGAAACCTTTTTTAAATTGCTTGTATAGTTTTATAGATACTTCATGTGTGAAAGATAGTTCATGATCTACTATTCTCAGGGGGTTGCTGAATACATTTTCCCCATTGTTACCATAGAAATATATCAAGTTTTTCAAACATCATAGAGTATAAGAATAGAGAAACTTGTACCTCATTTTCAGCTTAGACTTTTCAGATTGCCTATTTCTTCTTCATTTTAAAATATTCCAGTATTGAGAAACTAATTGAGTGGAGGTATTTCTCATCAACCCAGTCAGTGTAAAATGATCCCATTGCTTAACATTGGTATAAAACCTATTAAAGTTAATGGAAGAAAAAATTACACCACTGAACGAGAAGTAATGGTGATGACTCGAACAGAGGCAAATGGGGAGAACGGGCAAAAAAGGTTAGACTTCCCCAGGATTTCTTTTTATATGGCTTTTTTTTGGGGGGGCAGGGAAGGGAGGAAGCACAGAGGTGCTGTTATCTACTTGGAAGTACATTTTAGACTGCCTCTGTGTATTTATACGCCATTTTAGTTGCTGAGAACTCTTGTCTATTCAGTGTAGTTATTACATAAAGCTGTTTGTGTGCATTTGTTCTTCCAAATAGAGCATCAGATCAACTTCTCTGCCGTTTCTGACTCACCCCTTCCATACGGCGTATTTAGTCATGAACAGTGACATGAAAGTACGCTTGTCATTGCCACGATGTTCAGACTAATGGTCACTAGGTTCAGGCAGTGCCAACGCAGCGATCATTCTCAATCTCAACCACTACGTTGAGTTATTTTCTCCTTATTCACACCCAGTATACAATGCTACAACACTGTAGATTTCAGGATTCTGTCACACTTCTTAGTCTAACTCCTTAGGTTTTTTGTTTGTTTGTTTTGTTTTGTCATCATACATTTTCTAATCTGAGATGTACTCTTAAATGTTAACCACTTCTGGGGCGCCTGGGTGGCGCAGTGGGTTAAGCGTCCGACTTCAGCCAGGTCACGATCTCGCGGTCCGTGAGTTCGAGCCCGGCGTCAGGCTCTGGGCTGATGGCTCAGAGCCTGGAGCCTGTTTCTGATTCTGTGTCTCCCTCTCTCTCTGCCCCTCCCCCGTTCATACTCTGTCTCTCTCTGTCCCAAAAATAAATAAACGTTGAAAAAAAAAATTAAAAAAAAAATGTTAACCACTTCTTTCTTGAGCATTTGAGAATGACTCCCTTGTATCTTCTGTTTCTGAGCCTCCCTCTTTGAGCAAAACATAGAAGAAAATCATATCTACAGGTGTTTGTGAAGCTTGAAGGTATGGTTTTATGCACTTAGACAACCTTCTCCTCTTAGACCCTGAAACTGAATTCACTGCTTTTATTTTTTCCACAGACATTATTATTCAGCCTAGTGGACAGATTTAGTGACAGGTCTAAATCGCCTTACCACTGCTTTAAAGGCATTCATAAAGTCATACTTCATTGCCTCCTAAGATACAAAATGCATTTTATTTTATTTTCCTGTATTATTTTTTTTTAAAGTGCATATTCTGCATCTGAATAAAGTGCAAAGCTTTGGGCTTATTTGTTTAATAACAATATGTGGTCCAAGCTAGCTGTTGACTTATCTAGATCTAAAATACAAATTGTGCTATGTATGCATAGCTCTACATAATTGTATAGTGTTATCACTATACATGTAGGTCCACCACGCATAATGGTGGACATTACGACGAATAACTCAGATGCTCCTTCAGGTCTATTTCTAATGGTTGATGGGAATGCTGTTGACAGAGAGCCCTCAGTTGTTAGCACTTTTCTGAATTAACATGGTTAAAAAAAGTTCACATACCTTTTTTCAGGACCCCTGCATCCAGTGATTGGTTATGAAGGACAATAAAGTTTTGATTCTTTTGGCCCCACTTGGGATATCTAAGATGGGCCACTGAGGCTTCAGAGTTGTCTGTAGTCTCAGCTACTTCTCCCTAGGAATTGAATCTCTTCCAAACTTCCCCTCTGACCAAGTTTTCATTCATTTCTTTTCTTTCCATGGGTTTGGATCCTAAAAGTACACCCTTAAACATTCTGCATGTTAATTTGAGTCTAAGAGTCAGCTTCCATAAAACAACGTCTGATCATAGGTAGATCAATATATAGACAGACAGCTGGACACTTACATGGCAAATATACAGTAACCAGATTGAATTTAATCAAGATCTTATACAAACTTATATTTTTTTCTCCAATTATAATATGTATGCAACCATCTTATATTATGGAGATGTTAGTTTGTGTCCTGGTTCTACCACTCACTAATTATGTAAAATCAGGAGGTTATTCACCCTCTGTAAATCTAAAAATCTTCATTTTTAAAACAGTAGTTAGAGTAAGTCCCAACATCATTGCTGTTAAAAGTCAATGAGACAAATCATATTTATCTCTGTTTATCCTTTTTGAGGATAAACATTTATCATTTATCTGCTATTTTATTCTTTTAAATTATACGATAATGTGTTTTTTGATATAGAATCAGTATATGGTAGTTATCTTGAAGCCAGATAAAGTCATAACATACTGTGATATTTTCTAATAGTTTTTTTTCAGAAAAAGATACGAATATACCTCTAGTTATAGTTCAAATAAATCCTTAACCTATATTACAGTTTAATTATGCTCTTGAAGAATAGTTAATCTTTAATAAACCTCCTTAAGTGGGCTAGAAAAATACTTATGACTTCAGGTTGGGTCGTATATACAGATATCAGGCTTCAAGAAAATGTTTCCTGGGATAACTTTCTTTTCATTCTGCCTTATACACATTTGAGGTGGAAGAAATTAAGTGGGATGTGGAAGAATGATTAGACAGAATGTCAGCAGACTCTTTGTGTTGCTTCAAGAAATAAAATAAAGGGTTCTGGGGTGGGGGTCAGAGTGTGTAGTAAAATTGAAGTTCATTAGAGTCACACATATGCTTCTTTTTGATCAGAAAAAAATATACTTTGATTCTTGGCTGGTGGAAAAATTTGCATATCACTGGAAGAGGGCATTGTGCCATTTTACACTATAAAATACATCTGGGTAACCTAAGGCTAGCTATTATAAATCATAAAGAAAGTCAGGTTTATTGAATATCAGATTTCCATTAAATCACATTCATACACAAAGAGACACTTCAAATTGTAATTGAAGTTGTCAGCTTTCATTCATCTTATAGAGGATTATTCCAGCTGCACATTACTCATTCTTTTGTACTTCGAGTCAATTTATCCGAGTCTGCTTGCTGTAAGAAGATGAAAAAGGACAGGATGAGGTTTTCTTTTAATTCTAACAAAATAGTAGTTTTTTTTTCCTAATCACAAAACAATATTTTTCCTCATTCAAAAAATAAGTAAGATATAATTCTATTTTTTGTTTCACCTGTAACCCATATAAAGACAGTCAATAAAAGTGATGTACCATAACAAATTAAAATGCAGAAAATGTTAGCTCTCCAGGAACTGTCTGAAAAATAAATTATTTTTAAGTTGATAAACTTCTAGTAAAGCACAATGAGAATTATTAAAGTGATTGGATGATCCCTAATGATTAATACCAGTCAACTTTATTCTGATAAATGCAGCTTTCCTGTGAAGTAAATATAACAACTTCGAAATTGTTTAGAAAAAAAATTGTGAAAGTTTTAAAAAGTGGGTCTTAAGAAGATGAAGATGAAGAAATCTCATTTCTTATTTTTGTCAATTTCTGAATTAGATCGTTACTATAAACCTGATAAAAGTTGCATTTAATATCGCCATTAAAAGACATATTATTTTGTACCATCCAAATAACATATAATTTGGACATACAGCACGAGTTTCAAATTTTATCTCAATTAGTCCAATCATAAAAGAGTGTAAATGGAATAATTGAATTATAAACTTACTATGGAAGTCAGAGATACTCAGTTTTTGCACAGCACAGCAACACAAATATCCAAGTACTACTCTTGTTTTCCTTTTGGTTTTCTTTTCACAGTAAGTCTTTTGCATAATCTTAATTTTGTATTAATGCAAGTATTTCACATGAAAGTTGGCTTAATGTTTCAAATTTTAAAAGTCACAGACTTGGAAGCCATTCAAACCATGTATGTTCCCAGCCAGTGTATGGAACCAATGATCCTACAATGTGAACACTGACATACCCTGTCTGCCTCAGTATTCTCAGTGCTTTGGATGGACTTTCACTCCTGGTCTTTGGTCTACTACAGTTTGTCATTAATCCATTTATGAATTAATTTGTATCAATTCACATGTCCATTCATTCTCCCAGTATTTATTAAATCTCTATCATGTGGCAGGTGGTATGCTGAGCCCTGGGCTATCATTTGTTTACTAACAGAGAGATCCAGTCTTATGGTTTACCTCCTGCTGTAAAAATAAACATTGGTCAAATAATCACGAAAATGCAAATTTCTCTTCTATAGAGAATGCAAAATCCCACCAACTATGAAATATAATTCTCATGCTGAGAAAAAAACCCATCTAACAGTTTGACCTGATCTGGCCTAAGAGAACAAGGGAAGGCCTCCTTCTTGAAATGCAAAAATTAAACAGACACTAAGTCAGTGACACATGGGAGAGCGGGCATAGGGAAAATGAAACACCTTTGTAATGTATCTGCAAAGATCCTGGGGATTAATTTACTAATTTTAGGAGCCTGAGGAAAATGAGAAGATTGCCATGAGATAGAGTAGTGGAGATCAGGGGGAGCACAGTGATTTCATGTTTTTTGTACTGTTTACTACTACAAAGGCTAACTATGTAGTTTATTTTATAATGCCAATGTTATTTCTAACAGTATTTTAAAACATTTGATTTTTTAATCCATCACCTTGGTGAGTTTTCTTATTGATTCTCATATTTCAGTTGACTCCTGAAATTGCTAAGTATATAAACATATAACTGGCACAATTTAATATGTGTGCCACTTTGTCTTAAAAATAGAAACAGGAAACTAGAAATAGAGATGTGATCTGCCTTTCTCTTGTTTAATTACCTTTGTGATACTTTCAAAACAGTATTAGCATTAATATTGATAAAAGTTGTGGGTTTTCTTGTATTATTCCTAATTTAGTTGAGGATATTGTGAGAGCAAACCTTGGTTAGTTTCATTCAACAAGCATTTATTGAATATACCATGTGCCAGGCACTGGTAATATAGGGAAAGAGAACAAAAATACCTGTTTCATGGGCTTATATTTTAATAAGGAAGTGTGTGTATGTGTGTGTGTGTGTGTGTGCGCGCACCTTTTAACAGTTTTCCAGTTCAAGTTTGTTTTTAGGAGCTTAATTAGATGAGGATAGTAAGTACTAAATATCTAGCAGGAAAGCTAAAAGATAATCTTTTTAACCATAGGTCACTGTTTACCATAAGGATTATATGAACGAAAATGGAAATTTTATTGATAAAAAAAAGACATAGTTACTACAGCTTCGTTAATGCAATAAGGATTACTGGGACCTCCCCTCTCCTCCAAGAAGGAGAATATATTTCATCTGCCAAAAGGCAAGCCAAAGAAGGCAGGAGTTTTGAGAACTAATGGAAGTGCTCACTCCACATGCACCCACAGAAGTTTCGTGGGGCCATTGGGATGGAGGAGGCTGGCATACTTATGAAACATTTTCATTGCTTTTTAATAGGAATTTACCCCTATTATGGAAGATCTCTCAGTGAAATCCTTTTGAGGGAGTTAACTGCTTCGAAAGTTACACATCTTCTTTTTCCAACCTTAAGTCATTTAGATGTGCCTCCAGTTTCTTTCCATGTATTGGCATCATTTTGCCCATTCAGGTGGGCTCCTTGAACAGAAGCTGAAACAATCCAAAGCCACTTTCCTCTCCTGATTATGGTAAACATTTGATCTATGCAAAGCTCTAATACAGTTTCTCATGCAGAAATTTCCATGACTCCTTTCCACCCTTGGTCTGCCACCTCTTTGATGGTATGAAATTAATGCAACTGGCAGCACCTTTGGATTCCCCAAATGTCAATCAGGCACTATCCACTGTGCCCCTCAATCTCTAGGGGAAATATATTTTGTTCTCTGAATAGTCCAATTATAGACCTTTCCCCTTAACACCCCTACTCACAACATCTTATAATTTCCCACTATTTTGTTGGTCTCTCCAAACTCAGTATTAGACTGGAGATGGATTACCAGATAGAGATAAAAATCTGTTTTGGTCCTGTATTTTGCAAGTTGGCATAGAGGTTATGATCTTCACTTTAGATAATGGCACACAAACTAAATAGAAAGCTTCTATTCTAGAACAGAGCAATACCTTACGTTATGGTTTGCATTAAACTTTAAATGAATTAATCTTTTGTGAACTTTATCATCATTTTAATGACTACATAGAGAGTAATAGTTCACCTGCTGGATATATGCCAAATCTCTGTGGGCTTCTCATTTCAAATATGAACAAGGTCACAGAAAGATTCTAGCAGGCTTAAAATTCCCAAGATCATTTCCCTTTGATAGTCTTAAGTCTGAGAAGCCATCTTACCCTTGTCCTTGTAGAAAATATTTAGTTATATCCTTCCTAATTCTTTAGTACTTCACTTAAGCACTTTAATTTTTATCACCAATCAGCTTATTTTATTCTTTTTTATTTTTTTTACTAATGTTTACTCAGTTGACTATGAGCAGTGACTCTCTTGTTCAATGATGTATCTCCAATGCCTAGCACAGAGCTTGACATATAGTAAGCACCTGATAGCAAATAAACTGATGATGAATGACCAAGTGATATAATTCATCGCAATTTAATATATTTAACTTCTACCTTAATGTTGTACTTTTGTTTCTACCTTTTTACCATTATTAAAAGCATTTTGAGGATATTCTAAGAATTAATGTTTTCCATTATATCCATGACTAAATATTCTAAATACATTTCTAACATGTTGATCATTGCTGTGATTCAATGCCTGTTTTTAAGATTTTTAGTATATGTTTCCCAGAAGCCTCAATAACATGGGGTGTTACCTTTTAATTTTTTTGACAGTTTGGGAGATTAAAAATATCACCACACTATCTGTTAGTTTTAATTTTTTGGCCACTAGTTAATATGATTTTTTGTCTCTTTTGTTTGTTTGTTTGTATATTACTACTACCAAATTATTTTTTAGTAAACTGAGTTTTATGATTTTTTGTTGACTTTTTCTATTACGATACTTGTTTTCTTGCTGATATATTAAATTATTTTATGTACTGATAATGTACACCCTTTGTACATATGTGGCAAATAATTTATAGTTGTGGTAAAATTCTCACTTTTATGGTGACTTTAGATAGCAAAAATTTCAATTTTTTTGGCAGTCAAATCAGTGTCTTGGCTTTTAGTATTCTAAGAAGGACTTCATTACCACTGCGCTTAAAGATCACTCATAATTTTCACTATATACATGTTTTCTTTAACCCTTAAATATCTAATCTAATTAACAACTGATTATTAATTGCGTATTTAGATTTTTAGGTCAATTTATAACTTGTAACACAAGAGACACACAGATACACAGAAGTGAACTCTGGGTTTACAGTTTTATCCACTGTCATTAAGCTAACTTGTTTTTAATCAATCTACTAAGACTTCAGGATGATATTTTAGTTGTGGTCATCTTCAGTGCTAACAAACCCCATGTGGTTTTGCACAGATTACTTTTGGGGAACTTAATATGAAGCATTCCTACCTCTATCTATAACACAGTTTTTGAAAGTAGTTAGTTAACTCCCCACTGTTCTGTTCATTTTAGATTATGTCTAAATTAATGTGCATTCAAATTTAAAAGTAGCTCTGACTGGTTGACTCTTTTTGTTTTTGTCCTTCTGATTAGCTTCTTCCACACATTTATTTATTTATTTATTTATTTAACCTCCTTCAAGGCACTGAATACCACGTAGATAATCATTTGTTGACTTGCCTATTGCATAGTGAATTATGTGGTTGGGTATGTTTTACTTTTTCTCTGGTTCTGAAGAAGATATTGAGTTGGTTCAACTGATTTCCTCTCAAGTAAATTTGTAATTTGACAATCTCCTTTTCATATCATAAGCCTTCTTCTAAATCAACTCTATAGCCCTAATTTGGGGATATGTATCTTCCATTGTTAAAAGAGAGTAAATTCATTCATGTGGAATTAGGATATGACTATATTAATGTCTTAGGGAACAAGTGGGTGTTAATTATGCAAGAAAATGGACTTGTAATATGCTGGCAGGGACAACTCCTCAAGGCAAGCCCACTCGAATATTCAAATGGAAAGTCTGTGGATTCTACACTGGTGACCTGATGGCTATCAGATCCTGGCTACACTGTCTTTGCTTAGCAATGTTGGGGTGAAAACAGAAATTCACCACAAGCTTTCTCCAAGACCTTTATCTTCTTCCCAAGATCTATGAAATTAAAACCTCTCATCCACCTGCATTGTTTTTCTTCTCTGATTCTCTGATTCTCTGATGTTGGGAATCATTCTCATCTTGGTAATACGGTTTAAATATTTTCTTAAATTTCACATGTGTTTCAACAACCTTTTAAAAATTTTTTGGTATGTGAAGTCTTTGACTTTTCTTGGGTTATGATGTGGATATATGAAAGTTTCAGAAAGAATTAATCAGTTCTTATATTTTTCTTTCTGAATTTTTTTTCCTGTGCAATGCCCTACTTGAGGAAATACATGTAGCTATGCCACTGTGACTGCATAGAAGAATGGAGATATAATAGTAAGAAATCTTGAGAACAAAATCATATTGCTCAATCCCTTAAAATATTATCCATCCAAAGCAATTAGCAAATGCCAAGTAATTTTTGTGTGTGTCTGTGAACCATAGCTGGCAACATACACACAAAACCTATCCTTTTGAAGTACGTATTCTAGCTGAATTTGAGCTGTCATAGAATGCATTGTCCTTGTTCAGCCACCACTAAACAAATGTTTACTTGTTAAGTTGCTAATGTTCAAGTGAATTAAGAGTGCTTTCTTTTTGAAGTTCAAAATGTAGGACTGGAAAGACAATGAATGCTTTTTTTTTTTTTTTTTTTTTTTTTTTACCAAACCAGATAAAAGCTATAAAAGAGGTGCGGCAAGGTACAGAAAAGAACAATGCTTAAATTGGCCGAGAAAATGACCCAGGCAAGCTTCCCCAAAAGAGGTGACATTAAGATGCACTTTACAGAATATGTACTTTTTATTTCTGCAATAAGAGTTGAAGAAAGCAATTCTACACGTGAGGAAAGGTGTATCGTCATGGGACAGAGTGGCCCGTATAAAGCCACCGAGATCATTATGACAGATGGGAATAAAGTATGCACCCGTCTCTCTAAGTAACTCCCCTGTTATCTCCTTTAATATAGTGCCACCTAAACTTTGGCTTCTCAAAGTTTGCAGCAGTTTCTTTTTTATTATTTTGTATCTATTACAGACTCAAAATAAGTTTTATCTGTGTAAACAAATTCCTTATTTTAAAAATCATTTTTAGTAAATAATAACACCTGAGAATTTAGAAAAGTCTAATAAGAGAGCAGTTTGGGAGTCTTTTAGTGTACTATTTTTTGTAAGCAATTCCAGATACCCACATTTTGGGGATATTTTTCATGTGTTTATATTTTCCAAATCACAGAGGAACTTGCATTTTCATATGTCAGCCAGACACATTAAAAACTGTCTGAAAAAGAGTTTTTCTCCAGTTGAAGAAAGTGGTGAAAGACATTCCAAGAGAAAGAAACAGCAGAATTGTAGAGTTTGAAATTGCTTAGCTATTCGAAGACTGTCAACTCATCCAGTGTCATTGAAATATAGGGTGGGTGTCGGAAGTAGTCAGGCATCTGGAAAGAGAAATTGGGAGCAGATTGTAAAGGGAAATTTTTGGCACACTATTACATTTATTCTATAGCTAAAATCTGGGTAAATTAAAACTTTACGTAGTGAGAGTCTTGGTTAGGACTCCTCTCTTGGGAATATGCATTTAAAGCAGAAATAAATATTTGAGCTTATGTTTACCCAGACTCCAAGGTAACAACCTTGGGGTAGATGTACTAAGGAATTATAGACACCATTCTGATATACAATAGCTGTTAAAGCTCCAAATTCCATTTAAAAATTTGGACTGATACATTTGTCAATCAGGTCCAATGATTATTCGTATACTTACTAATACTATAGATACAATGATTTATTTTGGTAAAAGAAATGACAGTTTTACTATGTGAAAATGAAGTTTGTATATAACATAACCTAGGTCAATACACAATAGTTGAAATGAAAAAGTATCCTAACAACAGTACACATAGACAGTTGCAGGCATGGGATGCTTTTGGATTACTGCATATATGGGACAGAATTAAATGGAAGAGTACCTGAGATCCAATTTCAAGCATTTCCTTCCAGTAATTCATAGTGAGAATTACTAGGCATAATACATAATAAAAAAATGCCACATTAAAAGAAAAAGCAGAATTAAAGCTTATCCAGGGGGCACCTGGGTGGCTCAGTTGGTTAAGCATCTGACTTTGGCTCAGGTCAGGATCTCATGGGTTTGTGGGTTCAAGCCCCATGTTGGGCTCTTTACTGTCAGCACAGAACCTGCTTCAGATCCTCTGTATTCCTCCCCTACTTGCACTCCTTCTGTCACTCTCTCTCAAAAATAAGCATTAAAGAAAAAACTTACCCATGAATACAATCCAATAGAAGTGTGTATATACCAGTAAACAAAACCAATCTATTAATTGGACACTTAAGTTAAGCCAAATAAAATTGAGAACAAATTCTTAAACAAATTTAACTTGGATCTGGTTATATTTATACTATTTATACAAACACATACAAGGAATAATATGACTTTTATAGCTAGAGTGGTAGGATCAGAATAATATTCTAGATTTTTTTTACATTTTCTAATAATATACAAGTAAAAAATTCTAAATTTAAAATATAATTTCTAAATCATTAACGTAGAAGTTGTTATACAAGTGATAGGAAGAAAAAATCCTAATGTGTAAGAAATGGGAAAAAAAAGCAAATACATTCATTTAAGTTGATAATTGATTTTGGATTCCTTTATTTAAGATTTTTTTAATGTTTATTTGTTTTTGACAGAGAGAGAGAGAGAGAGAGAGAGAGAGACCTGGGGAAGGGCAGAGAGAGAGGGAGACACAGAATCTGAAGCAAGCTCTAGGCTCTGAGCTGTCAGCACAGAGCCCAACGCAGGGCTGGAACTCAAGAATCATGAGATAATGAGCTGGGCCCAAGTCAGATGCTCAACCGACTGAGCCACCCAGGCACCCCTGGATTTCTTAATTTAAATTGCAGATATTCATTATCTTTATGTTGATAGAACAGAAAAAAAAAACACAGAAGGAAAGTAAGGCTAATATAGAATAGAAGCAATGTTTTAAACAAACATAATTGAAACGTGACATTTTATTTATAGACAAGTTTGTTTTTAACATGTATTTGATAAGATTAAATATTTATATTTGATAGCTGAAACTTGCAATCTAAAGGGAATTCAAAGAAATATTATTTAACATAGGCTAAATTTAGAATTGTTATGTAATTTTATTTCCTGGTCAAATAAATAGATGAAAAAGTTTATAAGAAAAACTGAAAAAAGCAAGCTAGTTACTCAGGGTTCATCAAAGAAGTGTAATTAGGAATAATGGGAAGAAATTTAGGAGAGTGCAATTAAGGCCAACACCATGTTGGGGAGAACTACTGAATAAGGAGTCTGGATTCCTCGTGGAAAGAAAAGAAACTTCCTCTCAAGAGGCAAATAATGGCAGAGTAGACATTACACTAACGGACTTATTAGAAATAGTTTTTCTCTACTTACAGAGAAATGGACTCAATGGTCTGATTCCCACACTTATCCCTTATATTCAATGAACCTAGACCCATAAGGTCTGATTTACCATTTGCCTAAAGATTCAAAGAAGTGAAAGAATTCTCAGAACTCCCATAATCAAGGATGATTACTTTTTCCCTCCATGTCTATGTCTACCATTTGATACATCACAAAATTACTTAAATACTTATTTAATTATTTCTGGATATGAGGAGAATACCTAAATGCTTGGTCTGAAAAAAAAGGAAATAAGTTGAAAGTTTATGCAATGTAAGTTCAGAAGTTTACCTAGTTAGGGGCACCTGGGTGGCTAAGTCCATTAAGTGTCAGACTTCGGCATAAGTCATGATCTTGCTATTCATGAACACTTGGAAGTTCATGAGCTGACAACTCAGAGCCTGGAGCCTGTTTCAGATTCTGTGTTTCCCTCTCTCTCTGCCCCTCCCCTGCTCATGCTCTGTCTCTGTCTCTCTCTCAAAAATAAACATTAAAAAAAATAATTAAACAGAAGAAGTTTACATAGTTAGATTGTTTCTTTCGTTAAATATTGAGTCTTATGAATTCTAGAATATTATTGACAAGTTAAAATAAAAAAAAAATATTCCCTAAAGGACATTTTGTCTTATAGACAAGACTATCTTGTCTACTTGTGGTGGTTAGAACAGAAGCCATCTTTAAATTGTGAAGTGAGCAGCCCTGAGAATAAGCCAACACATGGTATGAAAGAGGAGCAAGTTGAAAAGAAACACTTCTTTTTAAGTGAGATAATAATGTTTTTTTGCTATATCATCTGCTCGGTAGTGTTCTGTTAGTTGGAATCTATGACAACCTGAAACATTGTTTTGATATTTCCAAGCAACAACTATATAAATGCATAAAACACAAAACTTGTTTTTTAAAAAGAGTTTGAAGTCACAATCTTTCCAAAAATTCATTTAAAAACTTAAAGAACACACAGCAGGCTTATTACATAAAGATAAAAATCCATCTCATTAAATTGGTTCATAAGATCTTAGAGTTAAAATTATAATATGAAGCAATCAAAGCCAAGGTTGGTAACCTCATAGAAAAATGTTTTAAAGTTCAGAATTTATTTGATAATATTAAGAATAATAATGGCATGCCTTTGAACATCTGATTAAATATAGTAAGATGTTGCTAGCATATAATTTCAGTGATTTCATTTGTGTGTTTCGTTTTGGTTTTGGTTTTGGGTTAAGATAAGACTGAGGCCAAGTAGTTTTATTTTACTTGTAAGAAGCTAATTAAGAACGATGGATTGAGATGAAAACATATTTAAAACTCTAGACTTAAATTATTTGGGGGCAGGAATTACAGGATTTCTTAAAAGAAGAAACAGAATGTCATAATCATTAGACTTAAGGATGATGAAAGTAAAAGCTAATTGCAAAGACTTTTAATTATGTTCAGAAAAATAAAATGAAATCCTACTTCCAGGGAACTTTGAGTCATATTGATAAACACTGTATAATAATTCTCTAAATCATGATATATTTTTATCTTATCAAAGAGACCCTAAGATAATTGTATAGGTGAGGGCCCAAACAAGGAAAAACATTCATATACCTAGGAGCTGCCTATGTGTTTGGCTGGCTCAGGCAAATAGACTATGATTTCTTTCATCCAATCATGGTTTTTCCTTATTTATTTTTGAATACTCAATGAATAGATAAATGAAATAAGACATAAATTGCATCTGGAATTTTGAAGTAAAATCCCTATTTTCTAAAACGGCTTAAGCAAGATTTTACAGTTTTAATGGCTTTTTAAATACTTGAGCAGTAGTAGGGGCACCTGGGTGCCTCAGTTGGTTGAAAGTTATTATTTCGGCTCAGGTGATGATCTTGTGGTTTGATTCCTGAGTTCGAGCCCCGCATTGGGCTTGCTGCTGTCAGCACGGTGCCCACTTCAGATCCTCTGTCCCCCTCTGACTCTGCCTCTGCTCAGCTTCCCTCCTTCCAAACTAAATTCAAAACAAAACAAAACAAAACAAAACAAAACAAAACAAAACAAAACAAAACATTTAAAAATAAAGACTTGAGGGGCGCCTGGGTAGTTTAGTCAGTTAAGTCTCCCACTTGAGCTCAGGTCAGGAATCCACGGTTTGTGAGTTCAAGCCCCACGTCAGGCTCTTTGTTGACAGCTCAGAGCCTGAAGCCTGCTATGGATTCTGTCTCCCTCTCTCTCTGCTCCTTCCTCACTCACACACTCTCTCTCTCTTTAAATAAACATTAAAGAAGAAAGAAAGAAAGAAAGAAAGAAAGAAAGAAAGAAAGAACAAGAGAAAGAAAGAAAGACTTGAGCAGAAGTGAAACATTGTTTCTCTATTTCTCATGAAGTACAATTATAATCTAGAACAAATGAAACTGCTTCCTATAATTTATATGAACTTTAATCAGATTGCCATTGTTAAAATCTCACAATACAAGGTTAGAATTTTTAAAATTTTAATATAAAGCTTAAATGGAGTCATCAATAATTTAACAAGTAATATTTTAAATATACCAATAAAAACATTAGCGATCCTAAATTTGCAGTTAAAGTTGTATCTTTTTCCAATAAAATGTTCTTCATTTTATACAGGAATGTTGGTTTTACCTCTAGAGTTGGTAATTAAAACAAACAAACAAACAAACAAACAAACATTCCCAGGGTTCTCTCTCTCAAAATAAATAAATAAACTTAAAAAAAAAGAAATAAAGAGAAGGAGCACCTGGGTGGCTCAGTCGGTTAAGCACCTGACTCTTGATTTTGGCTCAGGTCATAATCTTCCAATTTGTAAGACTGAACCCTGCATCAGGCTCTGTACTGACAGCAAAGAGCCTACCTGGGATTCTCTCTCTCCATCCATCTTTCTGCCCCTGCCTACTTGTGCTCTCTCTCCCTCTCTCCAAATGAATAAATAAACTTAAAAAAACAAAAATAAAAAACATTCCCCAAAGCTCTTTAAAAATGAAAATATGCCTATAGGCTAATTCTTAATATACTATGGTATAATATATTTACAAGAAAAAAGAAAAGTATTTTAACAAAACCCTCCTAATTTAAGGCATCGAACAAATCCATCCAAATAAGTTAAAAGAAAAATCGAGCTTAACTATTAAGAACTTGCACTATACAATGCAAAGTTTCATAAACTATAAAGAATACAACCAGAATAAAAAAACAAACAAACAAACAAAAAAAAAAAACATGTACTCAGGAAATAGCAATATTCCAGAAAGTTAAGACAGAAAAAAATTCCCAACATTATGACATAAAATAAACATTTCAAAAAAGTGTACAAAGTTCAATGAATTCTCAACACCAAAATTACTGATATTTTTAACTTCTTAGTAAAACTGCTATAAAGAAAGGATTTAAAGATCGAGTAGAATTTTGATGGAAAGAAAATGTGACTGTCTTAAAAGGATTTAAATAGTTACTGAATAAATGAATGCGGACATGGCATAACTAGAAAGGACATTTATGTTCCAGGGAATGCCATTAACACCAAGACAGAGGATGGACTATATGGAAAACAGGGAACATATTCTATTAACATTCATTCAGGATTATTACAAAGGATAAGATGAAAATTTTTGAGAAGAAAGAAAGAGAAAGAAAGAGAAGAAGGGAAGAAAGAAAGAAAGAAAGAAAGAAAGAAAGAAAGAAAGAAAGAAAGAAAGAGAAAGGGAGGGAGGAAGAAAGGAAGGGAGGGAAGGAAGAAAGGAGGAAAGGAAGAAAGAGGAAGAGAAGGCAGGAGAGAGGGAGGGAGGAGGGAGGAAGGAAGGGAGGAGGGAAAAAGGGAGGAAGGAAGATATATTATTCATTCTGTACAAAACTGGAAGACAATGAGGATTTGTGCAAATTAATGTTAAAAACAAATGTGTAGCTTTGGATATATTAATCTGATGACGGTGGGAAGGAAGGATCGGGGCAAACAGTGTTAGGAAAATATAAAACGACATCACATAAGAAAAACATAGACAACTTCAGAAAGGTAGGATCTGTAAAATTATTTAAGATATTGGATGTGTTGGATGGATCTTTACTACTCTCTGCTGCAAGTAACAAAATCCCCACATAAACTTGCTTAAATTACAAATGAGATTTGTTGGCTCACATAACCACATGGTCCACAGTTATTGCCAAATTCAAGCGGGGTTTGGTGCTAGGGTTCAAACAACATCATTATGATGTTTCTAACCCTGCTTTCTGCTGTATTTTTAATATGGTTGGCTTATTTGCAGATCATAATTAGTAACCCCCCACCAGTAGCTCCAGGCTAACATAATTCTTATCTATCCCATTCACATTAGAAAGTGGAGTCCTTTTACATAACTCCTGAGCATTGCCTAGGCTTGGATTAACTTGATAAAAATACTCTTCCCTGAAGTAACTTCTATAAGCCTAGAAGATAGAATCATGCTGACTGGCTCTCAGGGGTCATGTGATCTTTCCCTGTCACTGGGGTGGAACCAATTCTGAAAGACAAACCAAGCATGGAAGAATAGATAGAGAAATTTTTCAAAGGAAAAGTAATACTGTCCTTTTTCTTCAGCAAGAATAATAAAGAATTTGGATGACATTTGGATTTATCAGCTTGAAGTCACAGGTAATCTTCAGGAGATCTCAGTACAGAAGCAAGTGCAAAATTCAATATTCGAGTTTATCAGTGTAGGTGGAGAATAGTATTTTTCAAAAATGTATTGGTAAATGAAAAGGAGGGAACAAACTAGTCTCTTCTTTTTGCCTTGCGTCTATTACACAAGGTTTGACTTCATTAACATCTCCAGTCTTTCCCTTCTTTTCCCTTCAGTCTATACTCTCTCTTCTCTCTTAAGCAAGCCGACTCTACATTGTTACATTGGAATGAGTCTCTTGGAAACATCCTCACTCAATTGTTTATCCTACCAGTCCCTCAGCTCATCCCTCTCTGATCAACCTAGCTATATGTCTTGTCCTCTCCATTTGGAGTAGGGAGCATCAGTGAAGGAGGTCATAACATTGTGCAACTGATTGGACCCAGGAGTTTAATTTCCCACCTTTCCTTCTTGCTTTGGCTTTTGAGTACCTACTGTTCTCTAGGCTCTTGACACAAACATTTAAAGACCCTAGCCTAAGGTAATTTATGTGCAACTAGGAAGAGAGACAAAAAGGCATTACCGTAAAGTGACATATGTATGTTATGTTAGGGCACGCCCAAATGTTCCAGAGGCTTTTTGCTAACTTTAATTCCGAGAAACACACCTGATCTAGATTTTAATGCCAAATTGAATTATACTGATAGATACCAAGGGGTAAGTAACTCCAGACAGAAGGGTCAGCCTGATTAGGTTTCAGAGAGAGCATGTATGACAGATTCCTGAGGATTGTGAACATTTGCTGTTAACCAAACCCTGGATGTTTCACAACTAAGAGGTGGCTGCAAACGATGAGGAAAAATAGGAACAAATATCCTCGAAGAAATCAAAAGAGAATTTTTTCTTTACAGAAACAAGGGAAATGTAGAAGACTCCACAAATTAACAATAAAATGTCTCTGAATTCATCCACTGGGAGCCACTGATTGCTTTGGCAATGAGATGCCTACTAGGACACGATGAGAGCACCAGCCAGATTACCTGGAATGAGGACAGAGTGAGAGATAAGGGTATATTTATAGGAAGGACCATGAAATCTTTTAGGAAGCTTGGTCGATCAAATAGAAATCAAGTTACAATGGTAGCTATATGGGAATTGTAATGGAATATATTCATCTTCTTCTGTCCCTTCAATTATAGAGTCACATTTTCCTCCAAGCCATGTGGCTCAGGTACATTGGTCATATGGTGAAAATGTAGCCCAAGCAAGTCAATGAGAAAACCCTTTTAAAGGAATCCTCATAGGCTCTAGGAATAGGCTAACTTTTCTCCCATGGAATTAGGTAGTATAAGAACCACGAATCTCTAAATGCTCCGAAATTCATCTTTCCTACCACCAGGGGAGAGACTGCAGATTTAAAGAAACATATACACAAAGAAGGATGAAAGATAGAAATGAACAATACATTGCTAATAGCAGAGTTGGTGCACCTGACATCTAACAGAGCCAAAATGCAGACCGATCTCTCTAGATTTCAATGAGTGAACCAAAACATTCACATTGTGACTCAGCTAGCTGGGGTTCCAATCTTTTATATGCAACTAAAAAGATTCCTGCTAAAAATAGATACTTACATTCCAAAGAAAATTTTATTAAATGGTTGAGAAGAAAATCTCTCCTCTTCAAAACCACATCTTTTGCCTTTGCTAAAACTACTTTTTTTTTCATTCTACCTTCCCAGTGAGTCTGATTCATTAGTGTTTTTCTTTGCTTGTTTCCTTTGGTTTCACTTTTTTAATAGTTTTATTGAAATTTAACATCACATGAAAGGAACAAAATATAAAAGTATAACTCAGTAACTTACCACAGTGTGAACACCCATGTAACCCTTTCTTCTACCTAAAGTATCCCTTATGCTGATTTTCTAGCTATAAATTTTATTTTGCTTCTTTTGACCTCTTTATGAAGAGATTGATGGAAATTGTACAATACGCATTTTTTATCTCTATGTGTTAGTTATTAGTGACCCAGCCTTTTGGGATGACCGCTTCACAGTTTCCATGGCCAATGAGCTGTAACCAGATGATCACTTCTGAGCTGAGTCTTTAAGTTGACAACGTAAGTTATACCAGGGCTCTCTCTTGCCATGGACCTATGAGGTTCAGGTAGCAAGCACAAAAAATAAACTTGTGGCAAACCACTGGCTTTAAAATGATTTGCTATTGCAACATTACATGATTTTTCTTTAAAAAAATTTTTTTAATGTTTATTTATTTATTTATTTTATTTATTTTTTTTTTTTTGAATACCAAGCAGCCTTGGTCTTTTTTTTTTTTTTTTTTCAACGTTTATTCATTTTTGGGACAGAGAGACAGAGCATGAACGGGGGAGGGGCAGAGAGAGAGGGAGACACAGAATCTCGGAAACAGGCTCCAGGCTCTGAGCCATCAGCCCAGAGCCCGATGCTGGGCTCGAACTCACGGACCGCGAGATCGTGACCTGGCTGAAGTCGGACGCTTAACCGACTGCGCCACCCAGGCGCCCCTATTTATTTATTTTTTGAAGGAGGGAGAGACAGAGTGTGAGTGGGGGGGGGGTGGGCAGAGACAGAGGGAGACACAGAATCTGAAGCAGGCTCCAGGCTCTGAGCTGTCAGCACAGAGCCCGACACTGGGCTCGAACTCATGAACTGTGAGATCGTGACCTGAGCTGAAGTCGGATCCGATTGATCCACCCAGGCGCCCCATAACATGATATTTCTAACAGAAACATCAATATCATTTAATCTGCTTACATCAGTTGTGCTTCATTAATGTTAGTATGCAATGTCTCTTTCCATACTTTTACTTGCAAACTTATACTCTACTATTTTATATTTCACCCATAAGGAAAAATATTAGTAGGCTCATGTTTTAGGTCCAATCTGAAAACTTTTTTTTTTGGTTTTGTTTGGAATAGTTAGCCAATTCATTTAAGGAAATCAATGATATAATTTGCTTTGAAAATAACTTGCTACTATATGTTTACTAATTGCTTTCTTTTATTAAGATGATTTTGTTCTAACATTTTGCCTTTCTTCTAGAGTATATTTGATTACTTTGTATTACTATTAGTTTGATAATTTGTACTTTTTTATCCAAATAACCAAGTGCCTTTTTTTTCTTTTTTCTTTATAGAGAGAGAGGGGGGTGTGAGTGGGGGAGAGGGGAAAAGGGAAAGAGAAAGAGAATCTTAAGCAGGCTCCAAAATCAGTACAAAGCCTGAAATGGGGCTTGATCCCAACACCCTGGTATCATAGCCTGAGCCAAAATCAAGAATCAGACACTCAACCGACTGAGCGACCCAGATGCCCTGCCAACTACTTTTTAAAATTATACTTGACAATGTTATATTAATTTCAGATGTATAAAAAAACGATTCAACAATTCTGTACATTATGCTATGCTGATCATGGTACATGTGGTCACCATCTGTCACCATATAATGTTTTTTTTTTGTTGTTTTTTTTTATTAATTTTTTTTTCAACGTTTATTTATTTTTGGGACAGAGAGAGACAGAGTATGAACGGGGGAGGGGCAGAGAGAGAGGGAGACACAGAATCGGAAACAGGCTCCAGGCTCTGAGCCATCAGCCCAGAGCCTGACGCGGGGCTCGAACTCACGGACCGCGAGATCGTGACCTGGCTGAAGTCGGACGCTTAACCGACTGCGCCACCCAGGCGCCCCAAATGTTTTTTATGATATTATTGACTATACTTTCTATGCATTACTTTTCATCTTTGTGACCTATTTATTTTATAACTGGAAGTTGGTACATAATTTTCACTTTTCAAAGCTAACCTTTTAGTGAATGCCTTTGGCTCTATATATTCCTTTGATTTATAAAAGATTATTATAAATTGATGACCTTCTATATGAAGTCCTTTCCTTTCATATTGAAGTATACCAGCAAGTCTGATGCTGACAAAATATTTCAATTTTCTTTTTAGAAAATCTCTTCATTTCCCATTCATTCTTGAGGGATATTTACATAAATATGGAATCCCATATCAGTAATTATTTTCTGTCAATGCTTTAAAGGTATTATTCTATTGTCTTCTATCCCTGTGTTCCTGTTGAGGGATCAGCTGTCAGCCAAATAAGATGATTTTTTTTCTCTGACTGATTTTAAGATTTAATTGTTCACGTGGCTTTAAAAACTGTATTACAATGTGATAATAGGGAATAAGTAGATAAATACCTTTGGAATTTATAAGATTTTTAGAATCAATGGCTTGATTTCATTCATTGGTAATGGAAACTCTCCACAATTAACTCTTTAAAAATATAGCTTCTACTCCATTTCCACATATTTCTATATTGTACATCATGTTCCTTGATCATGGATTTTTTTAAATTATTATTTATTTATTTATTTATTTATTTTTTCCAACGTTTATTTATTTTTGGGACAGAGAGAGACAGAGCATGAACGGGGGAGGGGCAGAGAGAGAGGGAGACACAGAATCGGAAACAGGCTCCAGGCTCTGAGCCATCAGCCCAGAGCCTGACGCGGGGCTCGAACTCACGGACCGCGAGATCGTGACCTGGCTGAAGTCGGACGCTTAACCGACTGCACCACCCAGGCGCCCCATATTTTTTATTTATTTTTGAGAGAGAGAGAGACAGAGTGTGAGCAGGGGAGGGGCAGAGAGAGGGAGACACAGAATATAAAGCAGGCTCCAGGCTCTGAGCTGTCAGCATAGAGCCCAACACGGGGCTCGAACCCATGAACCATGAGATCATGACCTGAGCAGAGGTAAAACACCCAAACGATTGAGCCACCCAGGTACCCCAATCATGCTTTTTATTTACTCTTTTCTACTAGTACTCAAATCTCTCTGTTTTCACTTCTCATAATTTCCAGCTTCTGTAAAGATCTCTATCTGTAATTTTATTTCATTGAACACATATAGCATTGCTATTTTACCATTCATGACTTACAGTCCATTTTAAAATTTATTCTCAGCATGTTTTTATTTCCCATTATTTCTCTTGATTATTTAAGATCAGATTTATTAAGGTATCATTTATATGCTATCATATTTTCCAAATAAGTGCATAATAGAGATACATGTTTTAATTTCTCTTGGATAAGTATCTAGACATAGGACTGCTATATTACAATATAAACATAGGTTTAACTTTATGATAAACCATCCGCATATTTAATAATGTGGCTATATCATTTTTGCACACCCGTGAGGAAAAATTAGAATTTTAGGTGTCTCCTAAAGTCAATATTTGGTATTATCAAGTTTTCTAAATTAACCATTCTAGGTGGGAAAACGGTGATATATTTTCATTGTTTTCTTAGCATTTTCCTAATGATTATGAGCTTTTTATATGTTTATTTACACATAAAGATTTATTTTCTAAATCTTCCTTGGTGAAGTGTCCATATGTATTGGCGCATTATAAAATTTTTTTTCTTCTTATTATCATTATAATTATTTATTTATTCTGAACATAAGTACTTTAAATAGAGATAAAAATACATAAATATTTTCCCTCTATATTGCCTGCTTTTCATTTTTAAGTGATTGAAGAGCAAAAAAATTTTTTTGATAGATTTCAATGTAATATATTTTTTCTTTTATTGCTTCCAGCTTTTGGCTTATCTCAAGTATGGAAAGGTTTTTTTTCTTTTTCTCCTGTTTTGTGTATTCCTCAATGATTTATAGTTTTAGCTCTTATGTTTTGACAATTACCTATTTTTTTTCTTTCTTTCCTTCTTTCTTTCTTTCTTTCTTTCTTTCTTTCTTTCTTTCTTCTCTCTTTTTCTTTTCTTTTCTTCTTTTTTTTTTTAAAGAAAAGGAGAGAGAGAGAGAGCATGAGTGGTGAAGGTTCAGAGACAGAAGGGGACAGAGGATCTAAAGTGGGCTCTGTACATACATCAGGTTGCCCAATGAGGAGTTCAGACTCACAAACCGTGAGATCATGACCTGAGTTGAAGGCAGATATTTAACCAACTGAGCCAGCTAGGTGCCCCAATTATCTATTTTCAATTTAACGCTTGTAGGTGATGTGTAGAAGAAGTTGGAGTCTTTTTTTTGTTTTCATATAGATATCTGATTGTCATGGTACAATCTTTGAAAACACTTTTATGTCTCTATTGAAGGGCTTTGACACATGTGTTAAAAATCAATTGAATATATACATGTGAGTCCATTTCTAGAGTTTACATTATGTTTCATGTATCTATATATTTATCTTTTGCCAATAACACAGTTTTGATTAGTATAGCTTTTAGAGTAAGTCTGGTAGAATGAATTCTCTAACATTGTTGCTTTTTTCCAAATTTCTTTTGGGTATACTAGTAACTTTGCATTTCCATGTAAGTTTTAGTTATCTTATCAGTTTCTATAGATCAACCAGCTCTGATTATAAATGGGGTTGTATTTAATCTGTAGTACAATATGAGAAGACTTGGAAGTCTTGATATTATTGAATCTTCTGATATGTGAACATGGGATATCTCTCCATCCATTTAAGACTGTTAAAATTTATCTTTGTGATGTGTTATTGTTTTTACCCTACAGATATTGATTCAGACACTCATCATGAAAAAAATCTATCCTGGATAAAATTTTTCCCCAGAGGACCTAGATTCTAATTATAGATTCTTAGGGAGTGTCCTATTGAATCTAGTATATGGATATATTAAAATATTTACTGTGAAAATTTGAAAAAATATATATACAGAGTTTAATGTATTTTAATTTTATCTAAGAGAAATTAATTTGACCACCTTAAAAAAATAACAAAAAAAAAAAAAAAAACAAACCCAACACAGCTTCTCTCCTATCACTGACATTATACTTCTTCCTCCATGGGTCATTTATCCTCATAAAGATGGGTTGTCCCTAGAACCAAGGACATCTTAGGTTTTTGTTGTTGTTGTTGTTGTTGTCATTTAGAGGGAAAGAGAGAGAGAGAGAGAGAGAGAGAGACTGCACATGAGCTGGGAAGGGCAGAGAGAGAGGGAGATTGAATCTTTACTTTTTGTTTAAGTTTATATATTTAGTTAGAGAGAGAGAGCAAGAACAGGGGAGGGACAGAGAGAGATGAGAGGGAGAGAATCCCAAGCAGGGTTTGCGCTGCCAGAGTGGAGCTCAACATGGGGCTCAAACTCACAAATCGTGAGATTTGGACAGTCAAGAGTTGGACACTTAACTGACTGAGCCACACACATGCCCCAAGGACACAAGGACATCTTCTTATACTCTTATTTTAGTATGTTTCTCATTTTACACTAGATTTTTCTCAGTGTCTTATTTTCAACAAGCTGCATTGGCTAAAAATCTTAAAAATTTAGGGCTTTAGACATAACCCAATAGAACCATTATAAAAAAGAAAAACAAAAAACCAAAAAAAAACCAAAAAAAACATTTAGCCAAAGTTAACTTTATATGTAGGGTAAGACCTCATAACTGCAAGTTATTAAGGTTTAGCAATCATGAATATGTACCTCAAGGTAAATTTAAGAATAATATATCTTAATGACCTGTAAGTAATATTATGGATAAAATTTCCAGAAGTATCTTATATATTTTCTTATGAAACTTAAGTGACAGTAAGATGATAAGCATTGGAAAAATATTTCATGATATAAAATTAGCTGTAAAGGGGCACCTGGGTGGTTCAGTCAGTTAAGCGTCTGACTTTGGGCCAGATAATGATCTCACAATTCTTGAGTTCAAGCCCCACATCCAGCTCTGTGCTGACAGCTCGGAGCCTGGAGCCTGCTTCAGGTTCTGTGTCTCCCTTCTCTCTGCCCCTCCCATGCTCATGCTCTGTGTGTGTGTGTGTGTGTGTGTGTGTGTGTGTCTCAAAAATAAATAAACATTAAAAAAAATAGTTGTTAAAATAGAAGTCAGTATCAAAGATCCCCATCAAGAGTTTATGTAAAATATTTATATGAAATTTGAGAATAGATAAACATAATATTGCTAAATTTATTTATTATTATATAGTTTTACACAAAGTTTATATAGCTAGGTCTATCTGAAAAGAAAGAATTTCCATAGATATCTGTCCTATTAATCTGTTTCTCTAAAAGTTTAAATAATTATGTATCTCAAAACTTCAAAAAAATTACCTAGCAAAAATGGAAAATTAGTTACCTTCAGTTGAGGTTATCATTTATTCCGGAAAATATATTAAGTAAACTTCTGTGCTAAATACAAGACTAATTTAAAACATCTCAGATTTGCTTCATAATGTATGATAACTCTACTGGAATTTTATCAATTACATGCTTGTTTTTATATGGATTAACAATTCTCATAATAACCAATTTGAATCTTTTTTTTTTTCCCTCTCTCAATGACTAAAATTAGAAAACAGAAAAGATAGAGAATATGGCTATTTGATTAAGAGTTCCTGGGGCACCTGGGTGGCTCAGTCAGTTAAGCGTCCGATTTGGCTCAGGTCATGATCTCACGGGTCATGAGTTTGAGCCCCGTGTCTGACTGTGCTGACAGCAAGGAATCTGGAGCCTGCTTCAGAATCTGTCTCCCTCTCTCTCTATCCCTCCCTCACTCAGTCTGTCTCTCTCTCTCTCTCTCTCGGTCTCTCAAAAATAAACACTAAAAAAAATTAAAGACGAAAAGAGTTCCTAAACACATAATTCATCAAGAGCTATTACTGTCCTAGACATGAAGGGATGATATATTAACAATCTTATTGCTTTAAAAGATAGTGGGCAAATAATACATCAGTCTTTCAATCGATATCACGTTTTGGACGTAAAATTTTCCTTCTCTTTCTTTAGATTACTTGAGAGATCTCTTATAGAGTGGGGTCTATCAAATCTATGATTTTAAACAAATGGCAAAGGTAAGAGAAACAATACTTTTCTATGAGAAAAGTATTTTCGGAACAAATATTCTCCAGGCTGTGGCTATATTTGCTCCACTTTGGGTCTCATTATGTAATTCATGACTTCTCTCTTCAGGAGGTCAAATGCCCGCTAACACATCAAAATTAATCAGATGTACATGTTTGATTAGTCCCGCTGCTAGAGCTGCGGGCCATCTACCTTGCCACCACATGGCCATGAAAATGCAGGTACCATACAGTGTGTCCTTTAATTCTGTCTGCCCTGTGACCTCGCTTTTGCCTTTTGGGGAGCCTACAATAGCAACATTCCTGCCTGAGGAATCTAAAATAGCAACACATTTCTTCCACAATGGGTGTGGTATTATTTCGTTACAAATCATTTTAATATGACTCATTTTTTCATGTGTAATGGCTCCATCGGCTTTAAGATACTTGTTTTAAATGTGTTAAATTATATTTATAACCAAGGAATTGCAAAAAAAAAATTTAAATATCCTTATGCTTTTTTTTTTTTTAGCTGCTGATTTGATGTGACAAACTATGACATAAATGTCTCTCATTTTTATATTTAGAGAGTATTTCTATTTTGGTTAGATCATAATTACAGTTCACATGCATTTTACATTGCATCTACATTTTCTGAGAACTATAATTTTACTGTTCACTTTTCACTAGGTTTTCTTTCTGTTTATCTGTGTTCTGTGGCCTTGGTCATATATTACAGCTGCCTGATTTTTGATCTCATGTCAGTGCTTTCATTTTTAGGACTTCAAAGATGTCATCCACTTTAGTGTTTGGGTCTTCATGGACTTTGAGTTACTTTTAATACAAGGTGATGAACAATCTCTGGGACACCATTATGTCTGTATTCCAAGATGTCTACTCATTACTTTTTCAAGAAAGAAAATCACAGTTCTGTTTTTGTTAACCAATAACCAACATTACACGGAAGAGTCATACAGATGTCTAACAATGACAGATGAATGGATTATTAAGATTTTGATTCCAATCACATATTCCATGATTCCTTTTGTTTTTCTGAGATATTTGACCAGCATGTAATATTCATGCGGCAGCTTAGGAGGTTTTCATTAAAAAATATTTACACATGGCAAACGTGCATTATAACTGTTTAGAAATTAATAAATTCACATTGAGTAGATCAGCATAATTATTTTGCATATGCTTGTTAATGAGCTGTAGATATTCATAAAATCCATGGAAAGTTTTAGTGCAGAATCTAGTCAGGGATTATTTCACAGGGGATTCTTGTATTTAAAAAAATGCAGAATGTAAAAATTTGCTAAGTGGAATTTTAAATTTCTATATTATTGTCTTCCAAGCAGTCATAACATTTTGATATAATTGAATATTCTCTTTTGTAGTAACCAAATTATCATTTTAAACATAACCTACAAAGAAATACTATATATAGTAATCTAGTCCCTTATATTAGTTAATATTGCCAAATGTAATAGTGATATTTTTATTAAAAATGTCATAGAAAAAGTTTGGAAAATGAATCTAAGTAATCTTTCCTCTCCTATGAGCAGAAGATTAAAGGATTATTTAAAAAAAATTTTTTTTAATGTTTTTATTTATTTTTGAGACAGAGAAAGACAGAGCATGAGCAGGGGAGGGGCAGAGAGAGAGCAAGACACAGAATCCGAAGCAGGCTCCAGGCTCTGAGCTATCAGCACAGAGCCTGACGCGGAGTTCGAACTCACGGACTGTGAGATCATGACCTGAGCCGAAGTCAGACGCTTAACTGACTGAGCCACCCAGGCGCCCCAACAAGGATTATTTTTAACACGGTAAAAATAATATCATCTACTTCATCACTTTGGCTCAAGAGAAACACTCCTGGAAGGGACTGAAGAAAAGATATTTTATTAAAATCAAGCTTTAATTAGATGCATAATACTTTTAAAGCTGATTTTTAATATGGCATTATTTAAGAGTTGATAATCAAAATTAATTGTAATTATGTTGTTTATATTATAATCTATATTACATATAGATATATACTATACTTTAAAAAAAAATAAAAGGGGGGGGCGCCTGGGTGGCGCAGTCGGTTAAGCGTCCGACTTCAGCCAGGTCACGATCTCGCGGTCCGTGAGTTCCAGCCCCACGTCGGGCTCCGGGCTGATGGCTCAGAGCCTAGAGCCTGTTTCCGAGTCTGTGTCTCCCTGTCTCTCTGCCCCTCCCCTGTTCATGCTCTGTCTCTCTCTGTCCCAAAAAAAAAAATAAATAAACGTTGAAAAAATAAATAAATAAATAAATAAATAAAAGGGGTCCTATAAATGACCTAGTCCAATAATGTTTATTTATCTATAAGAAAGCCAATAAACTTAAGTCACTTTTTAAGACAGAGTTAATTAATGGTACAAGACTACTGGAAACATGTCTCTTAATTTCTAATTGAGGAAATGAAATTAGGTGATGTGGAAGCTGAATATAAATTATGTAAAAGATAGTAGGTGGGAGACATGAGGATGAATCAAAAACTCATGTGAAACACAGAAAGTCTCCAAGACTGTTACCTACTGGTTGGAGACTGCAGGAGACAAAATAGCGCAGTCATTGCCTCAAAAGAAACAAACAAACAAAAAAGGTGGCAGGAGGGGGGGAGCCTGTGTGGCTCAGTTGGTTAAGTGTCTGACTTTGACTCAGGTCAGACTTCAACTCAGGTCATGATCTCGTGGCCCAAGAGTTCGAGCCCCGCATCAGGCTCTGTGCTGACAGCTCAGAGCCTGGAGCCTGCTTCAGGTTCTGTGTCTCCCTCTCTCTCTGCCTCTTCCCCTGCTCTCACTCTGTCTCTCTCTCTCTCTTTCTCAAAAATAAATAAACATTAAAAATTTTTTCAATTAAAAAAAAGAAAAAAAATTCCACATGCTGAATCCTTGGATTTTATCACTGCTATATTACGTATGTGGCAAAGGAGAAATCAAGATAGCAGATGGAATTAAGATTGTCAATCACTTCCCTTTAAAATAGAGTGATCGTCCAAGATTACTGGGGTGGGCCCAATGTAATGAAGAGTCCTTAAAAGTGGAAGAAGGAAGCATAAGAAAGCAAATCAGAAAGATGGAAGTGTGAAACTTCGACCCAACCCCTCCTGGCTTTCAGTATGGAGCAGGAGTGCCACAGGCCAAGGAATGCAAGACAGTCCCTAGAAGCAGAAAAAAGCAAGTAAACATTTTTCTCTAGAGTCTCCAGAAAGGAACTCAGCCCTGCCAACACCTTGATTTTAAAGAGCCCGGTGAGACCCATTTCTGACTCCTGACCTCCAAACTTTCAGGCAATAAATTTGTGCTGTGTTTAGCTACTAACTTTGTTTTAATTTTTTACACCATAAATAGGAAATGAATACAGGGATGAAAGAAAAGCTTGAGTTAGAAATAGCCAATGGCTTTCTAACTGAAGTGATTGGCAGAAAGATGAAAGAGACAGAAAACATGGGACAAAGTCTTGAGAGTTGAATGGTTTTTAGCACTTTCTGTTGGAGCTAAGGAAGGAAACTGCCTGCAGGAAATACACTTAAATATGTATTAAACTCAGACGCAGATGTTAGAAGTGAAATCCAGGTATAGGCCTGGTGAATATTAACATAAAGGTGTTACCCAGGATCTCAAAAGTAGAGTTTCTTAAGAGGAAAGAGAAAAAAGCAGAGGAACCTGGTCATCTGATCATAGGTAAGCCTAGAGCCAGACAGAGAGAAACTACTATCTGTCTCATCAGTATCTATCTACATCTATCTACCAATCAATAAATCTATCTAGCCCAGCAATCTATTGGCTAGGTTTTAGAGCATGTGTTTTTTCTAAAAAAGAAGATAGACTCATGACAATATTTCAAATAACTCTCTTCTGTGTAATCTTATTCTTAAAATGTAGCTATGCTGTTCATCCATGAGGCATTATTTAAAAAAAAAAAAGCATCATCCAGAAGTACACTTGTATCTGCAAAATGCCCAAATTGAACAGTTATGTCGCTAGAATTAGAAGCAAAGGGCTTCTCAAGAATTTATCTAGACATAGGTACTGCTAAACTGAGCTCCTTACAACTTGATAATAATCAGCATAATATGCTAATCTTAGCTATATGCATTTTTGAAATTTCTTTGGATGTCCTAGAATGTCCAAAAGCTTAAGTCCCTAGAAACCTCCTCCCTAGAAACAATTTACACTGCTTAATTTTGGTATTCTTACATATCTGAACAATTAATCTTTTCCTAATTAGACTTCCCCAAGGAAATTTTATCTCAAGAATCAAATAAAAACACATCCTATTCATTACATTACATTTATAATCAACATATTAACCTTGGAAATCACTCTTATTACACAATTTAGATCTGCTTCGAGTAACAAAAATAAAAGCTGAATAGGCATTTAAACTGGATTAGCTAAACTCTTATCTGCAAATGACAATTATAAGACACTGTTGATGTCAATATAGTAACATTTTTGGAGGGTGGGGTAAAATGGGTAAAGGGGGGGACCAAAAGGTACCAATTTCTAGTTATAAAATTTCCAATATATACAAATATTGAATCATACTGTGTACCTGAAACTTATATGTTATGCCAATTATACCTCAATTAAAATAATATATAACACTGTTTGCTTAACACATTTTGTTAAATATTTCTCTCCTAATGAATGCAACCTGTGTATAAACTATGAAAACCAAGACACATTTTAATAAAACTGTACCCTCTTAAAATATTAATCTGTAGGATTAACAGAGATTACTGCACAACACTATTGTATTTTTCAATATTAAGAAATGGTACCCATAGATTTTATAGCCTGTCCTTTGAGAATTGAAACTTAAACTAAAAGCAAACAAAAAAGCATTTAAACATATCAAATCAGGGGTGCCTGGGTGGCTCAGTCTGTTGATCATCTGACTCTTGATTTCAGCTCAGGTCATGATCCCAGGTTTGGAGGATTGAGTCCTGCATCAGGCTCCACACTGAGCATGGAGCTTGCTTAAGATTCTCTCTCTCTCCTTCTGCCACTCTCCCAACCTCACACACTCTCTCTCTAAAAAAAAAAAAAAAAAAAAAAAAAAAAAAAAAATTAATAAAAATTAATAAATAGATAAATTAAAATAAAATAACATACCAAAACACATTGTCTAAGTATATTAATTAATTCACTGAAGTATAGAAAGTTGAATTATTTTCAACAGTAGGTCTCAAAGTGAGAAGATTTTGGAACGAGCGGCACAGTGAGCAGTTGCTTGTACACGGAACACGAAGTGGGTGCTGAGTGAGGTGTATTGATTATCATAAGGAGATCTTTAGTGGTGTGATAATAACATGGAATCAATAAGGATTGAAATAATATTTATCTTTGGGGCTCCTGGGTGGCTCAGTAGGTTGAGCGACCGACTTCTGCTCAGGTCATGATCTCACGGTTTGTGAGTTTGAGCCCCGCGGCGGGCTCTGGGCTGTCAGCTCAGAGTCTGGAGCCTGCCTTGGATTCTGTGTCTTCCTCTCTCTCTGCCCCTCCCACACTCATGCTCTCTCTCTGTCTCAGAAATAAATAAATGTTAAAAAAAATTCTTTTAAATAATATTTATCTTCGCGATCTGCACTAAGGAAAAAAAAAAAAGGTATGAAGGATGGGGAAGCTATATTTTCCTATAGCGTGAATAGAAGCATGCATAGATTAGCTTGGGTTTGAAACACAGCAAAAGCCTTTATTGACTATATAATCTTAAAAAATCATCCTCAACGTCTGTTTTATCAACTGTAAAATGGGACTTATAAAAATGACCCCATCCATTTACAGTGAGAATCAAATGATAAGGTACATTTAATTAAATAATTAAATGAACCTGCTATATTGTCAAACATAATAAATGCTCATATTATTGCTATTACATAATAAGATAGTAAGTTTAAAAAATATATATGCATAATATATATAAGAATACTAGCATGTGAATTTGTGAATTTTAACATTTCAAATACATTTTATTAATACGATTAACTTATTAAATCATTATAATAAAGTTACATAAGTTTTTATAAAAATTTAAAAGCTACATTTCTTAAAAAACACTCCTTTTGTGAAGAGTATTTAGTCCAGTTGTCAGGAATATTCCTGGACTGTTATTATAGAAAGCAAACATGGTGTTAAATCTATTTCATTGTCTATTATTTGACTGGAACTCTAGAAAAGACAAGGTTCTTCCTGGCACACAGAGTGGGTCTGATCATTATTTAGGAAAAAATCAGTTTAAGTAGGGCACTGGGTTAGCCGAAAGACGTTGACACTTGACTCACCTTAGTCAAATACCAAATTGGCAAGAATAGTCAGGGGAAGTAGACAAACACTGATAGAGCAGCTGGGGATGATGGAGCCCAGGCTTGCACCACCGGATAAATCAACCCATGATAGTTACCAAAACTAGTGAGAAATACTCAGTGGCATAAGAGCATTAATTACACCTTTAATACTTTAGGGTGATCAATATGAGCACAAGCAGCATACAGAATCGTTGAATCCTTGTATTGCACACCTGAAACTAATATAACACTGTCTCAACTATATTTCAATTAAAAAAAAAACCCTTCAAGGTGATAAGGAACTTAACCATAACTGTCCATTTTAATTATTTTATGAGTTGTTTTTAAATGCCCTGCACTTAATACTACCACCCTCTTATGGTAATAACCTAGAACTACGCCTCAGAGGCCTTTGTTCTCAAGATTTTTTCCTGGTTATGCCTAGATCTTAGCCAGAAAGGAAGCACTGACTCACAATTAAAGCAGGATAGAAAAACCTCTTGGCAAAACAGTAAATACTGTTGTATACACGTGAAGAATACATTTTTTTTCTTTTGAAATACTTGAAGGTACAATTGTATAATACATTATTGAGGATGAACAATTATCCCTGAAATCTTAGTGGGGAGAGAGGAGGTTGTCCAAAAATTAAACTGAATCACAGAATCGCCTTTTATCTTTATAATGTAGATCCATTGACCTTTATATGTAGATCAATTATTCATTGCTGTTTTGAACTGCATGTTTTAAAAATGAATTTTAGCTAATTATGCTCAACTGAATTATAATCCTATGAAGGGAAGGACCTTTTGTTTCTTTCTACTCCATAGAGTGTCTTGTATATTCTTAGAATCCAAATATACTAATTGGTAAATACCTATATATTCTCTACCAATATCCACACTGTTGGATGTGATGAAAGAAAAATCATTAGAGAAACACATAGCCTCAAAATTTGGTGCCGTGATAAATACATGTTCTTCTTGGTCAGTGGAATCTTCAACATTTTATGGTTGGTTATCTTTGTGTATTTGTGTGGTTAGTTTTTCCTCTCAAGTTCTATTGGCTATTTCAAACCATCTCCACTCCACAAATTTGTAACCTCATCGCAGGGACCTTAAATTTCCAACAACTAATCTTTCTAGTTATTTCCATCTTCACTGGTTTCTTCCCTATAATAAACATGCTCCTCTCTTTCTCATTTTAAAAGTCTACATGATCTGTCACCCTGTTTCCTTCACCAAATAAAGCTCCTTTTATCTCTTTCCTGGCTTCTTGGAGATTTTCTCTATTCCATGGCTGCTGTTCTTCACTTCTTATCCACTCTACAGTCTGCAAGCCTTGTACTTTACTCTCTTTCGATGACAGGAATTGATTATAAGATCTCAGCTGAAAGTGAGATTACTCGGTATGTTAACTAACTGGAATTTAAACAAAACCTTGAAAAAAAAAAAAAACCAAGAAGTTCTCCAATGCCTACCATGTAGAGAAGGTCAGTGGAGTCTTTTAATAGTGTAGGGGCGCCTGGGTGGCGCAGTCGGTTAAGCGTCCGACTTCAGCCAGGTCACGATCTCGCGGTCCGTGAGTTCGAGCCCCGCGTCAGGCTCTGGGCTGATGGCTCAGAGCCTGGAGCCTGTTTCCGATTCTGTGTCTCCCTCTCTCTCTGCCCCTCCCCCGTTCATGCTCTGTCTCTCTCTGTCCCAAAAATAAATAAACGTTAATAGACAGTGTAGTGCATGCGGGCAATACTCCTTTTAATTTTTTTGAAACTGTGGTCTGATGGTTTCTTTCCTCTATCTTTGACTTCATGTTCTATCCATGCTTTATATTACACAATGCGTACATTTATTAGGAAAAGACACTTCATTTCAGTCCCGGCTAAAATCTTCATGAAACAGATTGGCAATTACTTAATATTAGTGAAAACAAAATAAGTGACCACAATTTGAAGGGATGTGATTAAACTGTATGCATTGGTTGTTTTGGTATAAAAAGAGAAGGAAAAATAAAAACAGAGCAATTTCCATCATCAAGATGATGGGTCCCAGTCCAGAAATTTTAACGTTCCTACTAATATTTTGAGCAGGCTCTTAAGAATTAGCAGTCGTCACTGCTGCCATTTCTAGCATGCATTTGGGTGGAATTCTGTAGATATTTCTCAGGGAAGCCAGTGGCTTTTCATTATCTACTGTGAAGATGCTGACAGCATCAGAGAAACATTCCAAATTTTGAGTTCATCTTAAATACTTGAAAGGTCATAGATGTCTCTTGATATGGTGGCACATTTCTCTGCCAGAAAAAAGAAGAAAACAAAAGGCTCAGTTGAAAATGATAAAGAAATCTTGGTATCTCTGCACAGATAGAACACTCTTGATGATAGTTTTTTGGTGGAGGCAGAAGCTCCAAACAAAATTCATTCTTCCTACATCTAAGAAACCATCAATGATCTCAGAGAATCTCATCTTCTTTTACAAAAATCTCCATCTATAACAGAAAAATAGCATTTTATTTATTTATTTATTTTTGTGAAAAATAACATTTTAAAACACTTTTAAAATACTTAATTAGGGCACCTGGGTGTCTCAGTCGGTTGAGCGTCCGATTTCGCCTCAGGTCTTAATTCCGAGGTTCGTAAATTCAAGCCAAGGATCAGATCCTCTGTCCCTCTCTCTGCATCTCCCCCACTTGTACTCTCTCAAAAATAAATAAAACATTAAAAAAATAAATAAAATACTGAATTAGAGTTCATGTTCTGTATAACAGAGATGTAATTATAGAGAAATAATTTTTTTAGTTTTTGAACTTCAAGTAAAATTATTAATTATGATTTTTTTGAGTTAACCGTCTTTGTACAAGAGAATACTAAAGCTTAAAATCAGTATTAGACAAAAAGGAAATTTATTTCTTGGCTTCCTGGGGAAGGGTACATGAATTTTGGACATTAGGATAAGGTAACTTTTTGTTTAATTAAAGGCCTTGGACTAACTAATATGAATGGAATATTTTCTAAAATGAGACTTTGTTACGAGCTACCAAATTATTAGAAAATAATGAATATGTATGAATATTTCAATTCCTATTGCTAAAGGAAGTATCCCTGTATAATTAGGTTGAGGATCATAAAGCTTTGTCTGCTTTTCATAAAAATAAATCTATAAGCCCTAGGAAAAATTAAGAAACTCTTCTGAGAGTTTTTAGAAAAACTTAACAATAAAGAAACATGTTTTTAATAGTTTCCACATTGTCACAAAGACATAAAAAATGCAGCCCACCTAAACATAGTCTGAATGAATTGAGGACAAAGAAAGAGATGAAACTTGTTTTTAGCTCAGACTGTCTTAGAAAATCCTGATATTCCTGATTAAATCTGGTCCACTAGATTGCAAGGGAATGTCTTGAATTTTATATATTTTTAGTGTTTTCCAAAAATGAAAGATGAAATGCTTGGTTCAAAAGATGATATACACATTGCCACATGAATGACCTTTGAGAAATGCCAACTCAAATTAAAAAAAAACAACAGTAGCTTTCACTTCAAAATTAAGTCTAAGCAGAATGAAATTTATTTTTATGTGTACTATTTAGGTAGCTATAGGTCATAAGTTGGATCTTAGTAGAATGGAAAGAAATAATATATAATTATGTATATTATATAGAATATATTGTAATGTGGGAGTAACAAATTTCTTAACTTTATTTTATTTATTTATTTATTTATTTATTTTGAAGTTTTTTAAAAAAAATTTAATGTTTATTTATCTTTGAGAGAGAGACGGAGAGAGACAGAGACAGAGTGAGAGTGGGGGGAGAGACAGAGAGAGAGAGGGAGGCACAATATCCAAAGCAGGCTCCAGAAATCATGAGATACTGACCTGAGCCAAAGTCAGACACTTAAGCGACTGAGCCACCCAGGTGCCCCTTAAAGACTTTATTTTTAACCAGTCTCTACATCCAATGTGGGCCTCAAACTCACAACCCCAAAGATCAAGAGTCACATGCTCCACTCACTGAGCCAGCCAGTACCCCGTAAATTTATAATTTAACATGTACTTAATTATATACACTTTCCAGAGAGGGGAGCTTTATCTCTCCTTATATTTTAAAGCAATCACTGTTCTAACTGTGGTTAAGTTGCTCTTCTCAAAAGTTCTGTCCTCATATTTCTTATATTTTCATTCCTTATATCAAGTCCCTTAGCTTCCATTACCAAATTTTATTCAAGCCATTACTTTCCCCAAGAAACCTTCCGAGAACCTTCTAAATTTGAGTTATGTGTTCTTCCTATGTGCTGCCATTGTATCCCTGCACATAATGCTGTCAAATACTTGTCACTGCACACCAAATTGCCTTTTTATTTGCCTGCATCATATACCAGACTACGAGGTCTGTGAAGTGAGGGACTGTCTCTCTAATGTTAACACACAGAATATAGCACCTAACTCAGCATGTGCCATATATACTGGGTGGTCAATAGCTGCAGGTGATTGAATTTGAGTTCAAGTTTCCCAGTACTTTCTACTGTAAGAGATGAGCTTTACTATTTGAATTATATCTCTTTACTGAGAACTGAAACTTCCTATGGCAATTTGACTTAAGTGTGTGTTCCAGAAAATTCTTGTTCAGAAAGATAAGACGGTTAACCCATAAACAAATCCAGAGAATTTTCATACAAAATTTCTCTGGGAAAACTACTCGTTTATCTGGCAACCATTTGCCTGGTGATTCTGGTTTCAAGATCCTGGCCTCATTCATTGTGTCTACTGTTCATGGATGTTATAAAATTTTCCTAATCCCAGCTAATTTGAAAGACTCACCTTGGAACACTGGAGCCCAGACTCTGAAGTCTAATAATGAACTTTTCCAATTTCTTTCTTTTGAGAAAATGTCAAAACCGTATTCTTTTTATTTATTTATTTTATTTATTTATTTTTTTTTCAACGTTTATTTATTTTTGGGACAGAGAGAGACAGAGCATGAACGGGGGAGGGGCAGAGAGAGAGGGAGACACGGAATCGGAAACAGGCTCCAGGCTCTGAGCCATCAGCCCCAGAGCCCGACGCGGGCCTCGAACTCACGGACCGTGAGATCGTGACCTGGCTGAAGTCGGACGCTTAACCGACTGCGCCACCCAGGCGCCCCCCATATTCTCTTTTATGATGGTAGGTTAAATTAACTCAGTTTTGCTTTGATAGACAGATTGATCCCTTAGTCTCAGTTGCAGATCAACAGTCAATGCTCCCAAAAATTTAAAATTGCTGTGAGAAATCTCATTGTCTTATATTTTGGCGTATTTCACACTTTGACATGTATATTTTTGGTATACTGCAAAACTCGTGGACAAATAAAAGGATTATTTGAATTGTCTAAATGTTTCAAACACAAAGTAGATAATACACTAATTACTTCAACATTTAATATCATGTCTTAAAAAAAAGCAAAAAAAAAAAAAAAACCTTTTGCATTACTCTGAGATAGCTTTGTGGCAGGCCATAAATATATTCTTGAACATACTTATGTTCCTGAATTTTCTTGAGATGTCTTCTTGTTTTGTTCTATTCTCCATGTGTGAGAGCATAAATACACAAACAACAGGTTTTAGTTTGGTTAATTTCATCCAAGAATGTCCCTAAATCTCATGCCAAAGATAGGAGGATATATTTGGGATTTGTACATGAATGACATTACAACATTTGCTTTTCTTTATGCTGTACTGCAAGATAATTATGTACCATCTATACCGTGTTTAAAGTGGCAGGTGAAGATAACCTTAATTCAGTTTATGGGGGAAAAATGTAGAGATGAATTCTTGATAATTCATTCACTTTTTTTTTTTTTTGGTAACTTACAGCTTATTTGCCTCATGTTGTAGCAAAGCAATTAATAAAAAAAAAGTCACTTCTGGTCTAAATTTTTTGGAAAGTTTCCACTTCAGTTGTTATTTTGAGAGGTAGAAGGTAAACTCACTGCTGAGATTTATTACAAAAAGGATAGATCACAAAAGCAGCAGGAAAAGGATGTGAGTCCAAAAGGAGTCCATAGAGGATGGGTTTGGGAGAATTTTATCTGAGGTCACTCAGGAGCACTTTGTTTCTGGCAGGGATCTACAAAGCAACGTGTGGAATGTTCCTCCCTAGGGAAACCCAAATGAGTCTTAGGGTCCAAGGTTTTCATGGGGGGCTGCTCTCAGCTGTGATCATTTAATCTACATTCCGTGTGAAAGCATTGTTTTGTACACACATCTCAAGAAAAAAAGGGAACAAGTCAGTAACTAATACAATTGTTTTGTTTCACAGTAACTTAGACATGATTTACCAAAAAAAAAAAAAAAAAAGTGCCATTTAAAAATGTGGTGAACCTTATATCCACCGTCTCCTTTCAGAGATATGCCTGAGGTATGCTCTATGACTCTGGTGTCAAAGTAGGGATGACCTTTCTAATGACAGAAACTCTTTCTGGGGATGGGAGTAACTACAAGATATCATTCTTCTGCAGAAGTTCTGAAAAGAAAGAGCAAGATAGCAAGATTGCTTTAAAATGAAAGCAATGGGAAAATAAGGCTGAGTCAATGCATGAGTAGGATCTGATGTAGCAATCTGCCTTCATGAGAGCCATCTTAACTGGAGCTTGAAGGCTAATAAATGCAATGGCTCTAAAACAGTCCAGCCAGAGACAATTTTGAATACCATGCCTTTTCCATTGTCTTCTTTTGCTCTTACTCATAGCTACTAGTCCCACTGAGCAGTTCCCTCCTTCCTGTTCCTCTTTTGCCACTCATCTGACCCCTTCTACATAGTGTCTAATTTTGACTTCCACAAATCACTGCTAACTTTCTTGATTTAAATCTATAGCCCATCATTTTGTATGAGTCTGAAAAGTGGCTAACATTTACTGAATTCCATTAGGGAGTATTTTGTAGTGTATGTTGGTTAAAAAAAAAAGTTAAAATCACACACAGTTTTAGAAGATACATATCATTCTGACCCTGTTACTTCATAATGAAAAATGAAAATGAGCAGACATAAAAGTTTTCTATAACTTACATACACACACACACACACACACACACACACACACACATATATGATACCACATTGGAATGGTATTTTGCTATTAAATGTTAGTAAGTGCTAGAATCTTTGATATGGGTTGGATGTTTTTGAAAAAGTACAAAAGTAGGAGGATAAATTTCAGTATAGAACTCAGACATTATAGTAATACAGATGTGCTATAATTTCCTTAAAATACACTAATGCACACCTTGCCCCACCCCTTAGAGTCACATCAGAAATGGTTATAGTGCTAGAGCACTTGCATATGGAGACACATACTACAGGTATTCTTAACAAAACATTTGCAAAAATACATTTGTTTGCCCTTATTCTGAATCAAAATTTGCTCAGGTATCAACAAAGTACTATAAAACCTCAAATTAGTATGACTCAATAAATTTTTAAAAGAAAAAAGTTAAATAACTAAATTTATGAGATAAAGGAAATAATTATTTAAATTTTATGAAGTAGATTTTATAAAGCTCAAAATAAAAATTCTTTATTTATAGTTCTTATTTAAACAAATATTTTTCCTGGAGAGGCAGGAAGGTAGACAAGAATGGTGATTAGATGTTATTTTTCTATTCTAGGAATGGCCTTCATTAGTCATTCTATCATTTACATAGATTTAGAAATATTTGGAGATATGTACAGAGTTAGACTACACAATTTTGTTTTCTTAACATTACAAGTATCATCCATATTTGAGAGTAAGTGTAAATAAGCAGATGTTATTTTTAGTTCAAAACCTGCTTGCATACTTACAGATAAATGTCATTGTTATATTTTAAACTTTTAAACCTTAACTCAGAAGTAGAGAGAGCCAATATAGGCTGCAAAGATTTGATAATTCTAGTTCCTTAGGAAGAATACTGCAGTGAATAATAATAGAGAAAGTGAAGGACAGAAAAGGGTGGGGTGGAGCGCAAGGGAGCTGGAGAATGGAGAGAGAAGAATTTTAGTATTAGAAATTTCATGAAGTTTGAAATGTAGTTTTTGACAGTTAATAAACTTGTTCAGATTACTTTTAAACTGACAGAAAAGTTGCAATAATATTAGAGTATACCATGCCCGAGTTTTTTCCCATTATTAACGTGTTACATTACTATCGTATTATTGTCACAATTAATAAACCAATATTAATTCAGTAACATTAATTAAAGTCCATATGTTATTAAGATTTCCTTAGATTTTACCTAATGTCTTTTTCTAATCAGAGATCCCACCCAAGATACCACATTACATTTAGTTATTGTGTCTCCTTCCAAAATGTATTTTCAAAATTATTTTATTTTATTTTTTTTAATTTTTATTTAATTTTGAGAAAGAGACAGAGTGTGAGCGGGGAGGGGCAGAGAGAATGGGAAACACAGAATTTGAAGCAGTCCCCAGGCTCCGAGCTGTCAGCACAGAGCCCCACGCAGGGCTCTAACTCAGGAAACGTGAAATCATTATGTGAGTGGAAGTTGGACGCTCAACTGACCGAGCCACCCAGGCACTCCTCGTATTTTAAAATATTGAATATAACAGAATGCATTGCACACTGGGACCGCTAAAATATTGAAACAAAATAAGCATGTTACACAGGTGGAAAATGGATTGGAAAAGTGCTAATACATCAGGACACATAAATAATGCATGACCCACATCTTCAAGATTACATTGGAAATTCTATATATTGAACAATATCAAGACTAAAACTGAAAAAAGAATATAATATACTTTCAAAATTCAAAGATAATATAGTTCTAAATTCGGATAAAGTAGTTGTTACACACAGAATAATATTTTTCAGTTTTATCAGAGAAAATAATATTCTATGTTTTATCTTGAACTGTGACAAACATTAAAATTCTCTTCATTCAAAAGAAATGTTTCCAAATAAAATTTGAAAATATTGTGATGCTATTTGCTTAAAGACAATAGACGATAGCAGTTGTCCTCAAGTTTTTGTTTTTTGTCTTTCTTATCAATAGAAATGTAACAAAACTGAAGAAGGTGCATTACTTGTACTTAAAATATAATGTAGATTTTGCTTTCGGTCATTAAATCTCTTATGTCAATTACTAGTTCAAATCATAATTAGGAACATTTCGGTATCTAGTAATGGCATTTATTACATGCCAAACTGTTCTATATGGTCTAGAGGTTTTAACTCACTTTATCTCCACAACAACCCTATGAGATAAATACTATCATTAGCCCCATTTTAGAGATGGGAAAATGATAAACAGAGACGATGGCAAATTGCATAGGACATTTTGGCTCTAGGGACCTTGCTCTTACTCTGTACTTTTTATAGCTTCACATATAGGAAAAACCACAGTACCTAATTCCTAAAGGTTGTAACTTAAGTTTTGAGTTCCCTTAGTATCTGAGAAGGGAACAATAATACTATTTCAGGGCAATCTACAATGTATTATTTACCTGTGCACACATATAGGCATGCACCATTGTATGCTACATAGATCCCGATAATACATTATATTTTGTGATAGATTATAGTAGCAAAAAAAAGTTCCTGTTTGTTTGAAGACTATTACTTTGTTGAAAGTAAACTTTTCCATTTCAGTGGAGTCATTCATAACTGAGAATTACAAGACATTTTATCATCTCAAGATTCCCTGTACAAAACTCCAATGAACTGCATTTTATCATTCCTTGGGTTTCAGGTAAGATAATCATATATTTGAGCAGGGGTTATGACATGCCTTCACGCATTCCCATAATAGCACAAGAATAAAGGAAGCATTATGAGTTTTTATAAAGTTAGTTTAAGCTCGCCTGATATTAAATTTAGGAAGTCTAGTGTTCCAGAAATATTTTCCTCCATTGTGTTACTTGTTATAATGATCACAGCATGGCTGTGCTTTCAAAATGGTGTGTTTTAAACATCTATCCAACATGACAATCTCTTCTTTGTCAGCAACCCTATTAATTGCTTGTGATACAAGAGTGAAGAATGTTTGTGTTTAGGAAATACACATTCTCGTGGGAAATATTGATACATCAGTATCATTAAATGCATGAGTAATAAAATTAAATCATATCAAGACTCCATCCCAGTTCCACTTAATCAGTTTCTAGTCTTGACCTTCTACTTAGACCAGTGCTATGTGAATGAAACATATCCAAGGCAAAGATTCATTTAAAAAAATCAGCCACGCAAATTTAAAAGTCACTAATTTTATTATTTTTAATAATATATGTTATTCAACCCAACATATCCAAAACATTGCCTATTACACATGTAATCATTATTTTAAAAAAATTATTGATATATTTTACATTCCTTTTTCATACTATGCTTTCAAAATCCTTTTTAGATTACAGTCCAACTCTATTCTGACTAGCTACATTTCAAGAGCTCAACAGCCATATGTGACTAGTGGCTACATTATTGGACACTGCAAGTGACCACACTTGCTACTTAAAAAGTGGTTCTTGGGGCGCCTGGGTGGCGCAGTCGGTTGGGCGTCCGACTTCAGCCAGGTCACGATCTCGCGGTCCGTGAGTTCGAGCCCCGCGTCAGGCTCTGGGCTGATGGCTCAGAGCCTGGAGCCTGTTTCCGATTCTGTGTCTCTCTCTCTCTCTGCCCCTCCCCCGTTCATGCTCTCTCTCTGTCCCAAAAGTGAATAAACGTTGAAAAAAAAAATTAAAAAAAAAAAAAAGTGGTTCTTGGACCAACAGTATCAGCATCAGCTGGGAGCCCCAGAGAACTACAGAATCTCAGCCCTGACCCTAAGCCTACTAAACTTTAAAAAGATCCTTGGGTGAATCTTGCATAAGATTCACATTAAAGGTGAGAAGTACGGTTCTAAAAGAAGGTATATAAAGAGGCCTTCAGGAAATTCTTATCAGGGAAAGTTGGCAAAAACTGCTGTAGTCATTTGGGCACACAAATCCTCACTCACTTTTTCAGAATTAATTTGTAATTCAGGGAGGTGGATTCAAAATGATAACACGTAAGGAAATAAGTGAACCGTCTTAAGAAAGTCACCTCAAAGTTGCTTACAAGTATCTTCCAAACATGTCAGAAAATTTTGTGAAGCCATCTTGACATCCGTACAATATCGTTATCCTGTGTGTCTGTGTGTGCATATTTGTTTTGTACTATCCATATTTTTTTCAATAATTCTGGACTAATTTCTTTGATAAATAGATATCTTCTGTTTGGACAAGCATGTTTATAGAAGAGATTATGCAACAGACAAATAAACTTACTCTGCTGATTTAACTGTTATCCACATATTAGATTCAGCAAATAATTCATGACTTCAATGACACAGTTCTGAGAACAGCTGGAACTTGAGTAATCAATTATAGATGCATCTCCCCCAGGCTCCTATGAAAAGATGGGAGTTTATTCCATAGTGTTAGGGATGTTTATTCCCTCAGCTACTATGACATTTCAGATTGCATTTGAAACGGTGACCAAATTCCCAGTGTTATGGCATTTTGCACGCATGCATAATCAGGCAGTCAAACTTTTATCTGGGTGATTCTCTTGTGGCTACTTATCTAGTTAAAATAAGTCTAAATATCTTTTAATGAAAAAACAAATATAAGTTCAAGGGCTAAAAATAGTTCATTATTGGGGCGCCTGGGTGGCGCAGTCAGTTAACCGTCTGACTTCAGCCAGGTCACGATCTCGCGGTCTGTGAGTTCGAGCCCCGCGTCGGGCTCTGGGCTGATGGCTCGGAGCCTGGAGCCTGTTTCCGATTCTGTGTCTCCCTCTCTCTGTGCCCCTCCCCCGTTCATGCTCTGTCTCTCTCTGTCCCAAAAATAAATAAACGTTGAAAAAAAATTAAAAAAAAATAGTTCATTATTATGTCTTCTAGTATTTGTTAAATAAATGGTTAAATAAAACACTACCTAAGAACCTGGGTTTTGAATCAGACATGTCAGGGTTCAATTCCTGATTCTCTCACTCTCTACTTGAATAAGCTTGAGCAGATTAAATAGCATCTCTGAGCTTCCTTTTTGCCATAGTTGAAATAGAAATCATCAATTTTACTGACTTATTTAGGAAGTAAATAAAATGAGAAGTCTCCATATAATAATTGCCTGTTTATTGGGTCTTAAATCATATCAGATTTCACAAAATGAAACTTTAAGAAAGAAAGTCTCAGTTTGCTATCTATCACTCTTACCAAAAAAGGAAGCCTTAATCTTACAGACTGTCAGTTTTATTTTCTTTTTTGAACTTGACTCTGAGATATACAATTCGGTAGCAACCGTAGCACCATTATCACTATCAGCAGGGACACTGTACCTTATATTTAATGTGGGGTCCGCTGCTAAGAGTTTTGCAGGAATTTTCTTATTGGTATCTCACAAGAATTCCATGGAGTAGATACTGTTAATATCGTCAAAGAAGAGATTCGCAGGGATTAAATCACTTCTCCAAATTCATACTGTGTGATGGCAAGGACAAAAGTCTGGACTAGTAACAGCAAAGCCAACTCATCAACATAAAAACATTAAATAGGTTATTAGAAAGATGACCACCTGTGTGATATGAACTCATTTCATAGGAAATATAAGACTGTAAAGCACAGCTATTTGCTTCAGAAAATTCCAGCAAATCAATTTGTCTAAAACATTCTGCTTACTTAACAGCTTCTTTATCTATGTTGTAGGCTGACCTGTGTCCCCCCACCAATTTATATGTTGAAGTCCTGGACTGTTAGTATCTCCAAATGTGGCTGTGTTTGGAGAGAGGTATTTAAAGAGGAAGTAATAAAGGATAATTAATTATTTAAGGATAAATGAGGCTATGAGGATGGGCCCTAATTAGACACGACTGGCATCTTTATAAGAAGAGATTAGGACACAGACAAACACAGAAGACCACATAGTAAGGCACAGTGAGAAGACAACTATTTGCAAATCAGAGAGACCTCTGAAGAAACAATTCTGCCGGCACCTTCATGTAGGGCTTCTAGCCTTAAGAATTGTGAGAAAATCATTTCTGCTGTTTAAGCCACCTGTCTGTGATATTTTGTTATGTCAGCCCTATTGGACTGATACAATCAACATAGTTTATCCTTGGGTTCCACTTGAAGAACCTCTTCTTACTATACACACATATCCTAAATTATAATGGCTTGAAATTTGCCTGGTCTCAATTAGCTCTTTAATTTGAAAGGACTCCTTTAAACTATTTGATTCCAGTCCCTTCAAAACCTATAAACACCCCACCTCTCTGAGTATACTAAGACTTAAGAGTTATGACTAAGACTGTAGCAATGTTTTCGCTCAATGGAAAATGTTTGGTTACATTTAGTTTCACTAATAGTTTGTCTGGTGGTATTTTGGAAGTTCAATAATATGTATATTTTACTAAAATTAATGAAACTCACTTGCTGTCATAACTCAAAGTCTTCAATTTTGAAACCACAAACTCAACTTGACCTTCACCTCACGGAACTCTCTAATGATGATGGTGGGATAATGCTCACATTGGTTCTGAATTTTGCATTATTTTCATCAAGATTCCAAATGCTAAATGAATTTTGTCTCCAAGAAATAGAACTGCTTCCACTTATCCTGTGGTTATGTGATTAACTTTAAAAACTTAATCTTTGGTGAAAATGTGTTTTATTCCCATATTTTCTTGTTACTTTGTGTTTTAAGTCTATGAGTCTATATGAAGATAAGCAAAGGGCCAAGAAGTCTGTCCTTTAAAATAGCTAAGAAGGTCTAATCACGTATGCCTGGACACACTTTTATAAGTCCTGCCTTTGTGTCCCTGACAATTGCTTGCTCAGCGTCTGTCAGGAGTTGAGAGTTTTGTTGGGATTTTGACTGGTGATGGCTAGTCTCTTGATTAGGTTCCAGAGACATGATGTTGGACAAGCCTCACCTCAGTTCTAATGAGGCACCTGTATAAATCCAACTCTGAGTTCCCTCTGCCAGACGCCTACCACTTACATGTATTTACGCTATAATTCTAATTTGTGGGGATATCTTTCTAAAGGTTACAATTTCACCAAGGATAATTTAGAATTACAGCAGTCACTTTGAAGACCTTTTGTTATGAACAGAATTGTTCCTGTGAGAGACACCTTAGAAATGGAAATATGAGACTTTGCTTAGTAGTACTATAAGGTATGCACAAAATTGATCACCCAGGCCGGAACCCTTTTGAGAAGGAAGGTAGCCCTGCTTTTACATGTCCTAGGATATGAGGCATTAAAGGAAATATCCCAGGCAAAAGCATAAGTATCATCACTCAATTTCTAGTATAAAATTAGGCATTGCTTTTACTTTGTTGGTCATAAAACATAGCTGATAACTACCGCTACCAATAACAAAACAATTCTCTTTTTGGAAGATTCTCAGGGAAACAACTCATGACTTAAGTTTAGGGCCACAAAATAGATTCAAATAAAGCACCAAAAGACCTAAATAAATTCTGATAATCTTGCTATGTGACATATCAGGGATTTTTTTTTCTTTTGTATCTTAGACAAGTGAACCAACTAGGTATATAAATAAATTTTCCTGGAATTTCCTGTGATATTTAGTAGTTGTACTGTGCCTCTTCACTAAACATCTAAACAGAGAAATTAGGAAATGGCTAAATACTCAAGTGAGTGCAAAAAAAAAAAAAAAAATGAGTAGTGGGAAAGGGAGATGTGCGTTCTGAATGATTTACATACTAGGTAGCAAGTCCCTGACAAATAGTTTCCATTTTATTTTGTTTTCGTTATTTCAGTGTTCATAATTTAAAAATTGAGTTCACTTTGTCACACACTGGGATACTTAATCTTCTTTAAAATGACATTGTTGAACAGTATCATATTTCAGGTGGAAATTGAAACCAGACAACTGAAAAATAACACACATCATGCAAGTGTTAATCACAAAATATCTTCCAAACTCTAGAATTTAAAATTAATGTGACTAAAACATTTACTACTTTCATCTTTATTTAAACCTCTGTATTTATAATACCATGAAGTGCTTTATATTTTCTAAGAAATTTGTATATTTTTTAAATTGTTAAACTTTTAAATTGGATGATAAAAAGAGTAACACAGGATAAAAAGTTAAGTTTTTGAATGTTTACTGCGTTCTTTTTAATTTTGCAATACTTTTCAAAATTGATCAATCAGCAACAAGATAAACTGAAGAACATGAAATCTTTTGTGTTAATAATTGTAAATACTTTAAGGAAGAGCAAAATACATTAGAATAAAAAACAGCAGATCTTTTGGGAAGCCAGTACAATTAATAAAATCACATCATAAATATCCAAACTATGTAGAATAAATACTCTAAAATTTATTCGAGGTCAATAGCACCTAAGCTAAAAGAGCCACTAAAGAAAACACTGCAAGCATCTATTAAAAAGATAAATACAACTTCTTAGATTTGTGTGTGTGTGTGTGTGTGTGTGTGTGTGTGTGTGAGAGAGAGAGAGAGAGAGAGAAAGAGATAGAAGCAACCAAGGTTGGAAATGGTTAAATGTGATCAATACTACACTAAATAATATAATAACATATAAACTGTTTATTATATTTAATTATAATTTCTGTTTAAAGCTGTCTTACTATATTTAATATTATTTTTCATTTAATGATTGAGTTAATAAAATTAATCTTAGATTTATTAGACTTAAGTATCATATAAAATTATTCTACCCTAAAATACAGTTTGTTTGTTTGTTTATTTATTTATTTATTTATTTAATATTTTTTAATTTTTGCAACTTTTTTTTATTCATATTGCCATTAATCTAGTTTTGATCCTCAATATCTTTTACCTAGGTGAATAAAACTGATCTTCCTTCACTAATTCCTCTACATTAAGTTCAATCTATACACCGTTAAAGATTAATCTTAAAGCCTAGATCTTTCTATTTAATGTGTTTAATGGCTCCTTTTTTCTGCAGTATAGAGTATGGATCTTTCTACGTGGCTTTGAATATCTTGATTTCTATTTCTTCTTGATTTCTATTTCTTTCTCTTTTTTTAAATATGAAATTTATTGTCAAATTGGTTTCCATACAACACCCAGTGTTCATCCCAACAGATGCCCTCCTCAATGCCCATCACCCACTTTGCCCTCCCTCCCACACACCCCCCTTCCCATCAACCCTCAGTTTATTCTTAGTTTTTAAAGGTCTCTTATGGTTTGGCTCCCTCCCTCTCTAACTTTTTTTTTCCTTCCCCTCTCTGTTAAGGGGTCTTTTGTTAAGTTTCTCAGGATCCACATAAGAGTGAAAACATATGGTATCTATCTTTTTCCGTATGACTTATTTCACTTAGCATAACACTCTCCAGTTCCATCCACATTGCTACAAATGGCCAGATTTCATTATTTCTCATTGCAAAGTAGTATTCCATTGTGTCCATAAACCACAATTTCTTTATCCATTCATCAGTTGATGGACATTTAGGCTCTTTCCATAATTTGGCTATTGTTGAAAGTGCTGCTATAAACATTGGGATACAAGTACCCCTATGTACCAGCACTCCTATACCCCTTGGGTAAATTCCTAGCAGTGCTATTGCTGGGTCATAGGGTAGGTCTATTTTTAATTTTTTGAGGAATCTCTACACTGTTTTCCAGAGCAGCTGTACCAGTTTGCATTCCCACCAACAGTGCAAGAAGGATCCAGTTTCTCCTCTCCAGCATCTATAGTCTCCTAATTTGTTCATTACAAAAGACCCTGAATAGCCAAAGTAATATTGAAGATGAAAACCAAAGTGGGACGCATCACAATCCCTGACTTTAGCCTCTACTACAAAGCTGTAATCATCAAGACAGTATTGTATTGGCACAAAAACAGACACATAGACCAATGGAATAGAATAGAAACCCCAGAACTAGACCCACAAACGTATGGCCAACTCATCTTTGACAAAGCAGGAAAGAACATCCAATGGAAAAAAGACAGTCTCTTTAACAAATGGTGCTTGGAGAACTGGACAGCAACATTCAGAATAATGAAATTAGACCACTTTCTTACACCATTCCCAAAAATAAACTCAACATGGATAAAGGACCTGAATGTGAGACAGGAAACCATCAAAACCCTAGAGGAGAAAGCAGGAAAAAACCTCTCTGACCTCAGCCGCAGCAATTTCTTACTTGACACATCTCCAAAGGCAAGGGAATTGAAAGCAAAAATGAACTATTGGGACTTCATCAAAATAAAAAGCTTCTGCACTGCAAAGGAACCAATCAACAAAACTAAAAGGCAACCAACGAAATGGGAAAAGATATTTGCAAATGGCATATCAGACAAAGGGCTAGTATCCAAAATCTATGAAGAACTCACCAAACTCTACACCTGAAAAACAATAATCCAGTGAAGAAATGGGCATAAGACATGAATAGACACTTTTCTAAAGAAGATATCCAGATGGCCAACAGGTACATGAAAAGATGCTCAACATCACTCCTCATCAGGGAAATATAAATCAAAACCACACTGAGATACCACCTCATGTCAGTCATAGTGGCTAAAATGAACAAATCAGAAGACTATAGATGCTAGAGAGGATGTGGAAAAATGGGAACCCTCTTGCACTGTTGGTGGGAATGCAAACTGGTGCAGCCTCTCTGGAAAACAGTGTGGAGGTTCCTCAAAAAATTAAAAATAGATCTACCCTATGACCCAGCAATAGCCTGCTAGGAATTTACCTAAAATACAGTTTGTTTATTTATTTTTTTTTTTTAATTTTTTTTCAACGTTTATTTATTTTTGGGACAGAGAGAGACAGAGCATGAACGGGGGAGGGGCAGAGAGAGAGGGAGACACAGAATCGGAAACAGGCTCCAGGCTCTGAGCCATCAGCCCAGAGCCTGACGCGGGGCTCGAACCCACGGACCGCGAGATCGTGACCTGGCTGAAGTCGGACGCTTAACCGACTGCGCCACCCAGGTGCCCCTAAAATACAGTTTAAATACATCTTACTGTTTAACTCCATATTTCAGTATCAAAATTAAATTAAATACATATTTTACATATTTGAATTTTTGAGTTTCTATTTATCTCATTAATGGAAACAAATGTTACTGCTACTTTTGCTTCTCCCTTCAACAAACCAACACACTAATTCTCTCTTACTTTAAAAAGTATTATTCTTTTTGGGGTGCATCGGTGGCTCAGTCAGTTAAGACTCTTGATTTCTGCTCAGTTCATGATCCCAGGGTTGTGGGGATTGAGCCCGGTGTCTGCACTGAGCATGGAACATACTTGATTCTCTCTCCCTTTGCCCCTCTCCCCTGCTCATACTCTCTCCTTCTCTGTAAAATAAAAAGATAAAAAAAGTATTCCTTTTAAAATGCTAAAATCTAGATGAGCAATTATTTCATCAAAATGATGTCTACCTAGATTTACAGCTGAGAAATAAACAATAATATTTAGAATGCTGTAGGGGTGCCTGGGTGGCTCAGGCGGTTGAGCGTCCGACTTCAGCTTAGGTCATGATCTCACTGTTTGTGGGTTTGAGCCCCACATTGGGCTCTGTGCAGACAGCTCAGAGCCAGAAGCCTTCTTTGCATTCTGTGTCTTCCTCTCTCTCTGCCCTTCCCCCACTCATGCTCTTTCTCTGCCTCTCAAAAAATAAAGAAAAGTAATAAAAATTGTTTTTGAAAAAAATTTAGAATGCTGTCAATATCTGTAAAGTTTATTTAATTCCTAAGACATTATTGAAACTCAGCTGTAACTCTGATTCATTTGGTGAGGAAGCATTTCACATTCCTTGTGTTTGGTTGACTGACATGAGTTTTCTAGAGAAACAATAAACTGCATTACTATATTTCACTGTAACAATGATAGTTGTATTATTTGCTATATGAAACCAGGTGCAAAATGAGAAGGAATTTATTTCACTTCTTTAGCACATGATTGAAAATAAATTAAAACACAATGCTGCAGAACATTGGAAAATATGCCATTGGGGAAATGTCACTGGAGAATTTAGGCTTTGAAAGCACATTTGAAAATAACTTGCATTTTCTAATTGAATGGTATAAAATTCAATCATAAACAGATTAGTAACAAAAAAATATGATTTTTTTTTGCTTTTCATCAATTTTTATTTCAAAATTAACTTCCAAAAAGAAGGCAAATAGCCTTCTTCTATTTTCTTCTATTTTAGGATGGCAAAAGCCCTTGAGTTTTGCATTTTAATCTTAGATAAAAGAAATAAAACTTTTTTCAGATGAAAACATGACTTTAGGAAGAATAAAAAGCTTTCTTTTTTGTCCAAAATGCAACAAGAAGGCTGTTTCTTCAGAAACTACTTTAAAGAGTATAAAACGGAAGGGTAATTATAAGCCTTCAAGGGTATGGAGCTACTCTGAGGAGTAATAGAAGAAAAGCTGACATAGGAATCCAAGCAACAGACAGGGGACACACATGGTGTGAGTTAGAAAATACGGCACCTACAGCATTACTTGGGAAAGGTACTGGTTGATACGTGCTGGTAACTCCAGTTCAATTCAAGGCCAAGTGAACTTTTCTACTTGAGGGTCAGGGAAAATGTTAGGAAAACATAGAAATTCAAGACAGTTCAGGAAAATACCACCTTTCTTATTTAATTATGTAAGAATTCAAAACTGTCTTTGAACCAACTAGATAATTATCCTTCTACAGTACCAAACTCATACCTTATTCAGATATGAATAATTTTAAACCGTAATTGTGACATTCAGCTTGAACTCTAAAGTGTTATGTTCTAAATACTGATTGTTAAATCCGATACATTGTGATCGCTACTTGTATTTTCCTACAGGAGCTGGTAATTGCTCTGAAGGATTTCAATGACAAATTACATAAAGTAGTCCAACTTAATAATTCCATTATAAGACAATTTATAACTGTTGACATTTTCTAGAAATACGGTACAGAGGGGAAAAAGTCACCTTCTTTTCTCTCTGTATATGCTCATAATGTGGCTTCCCATCTTGACTTCTTGTTCTCGATATCTATTCAATAGCAATATTGCATGAGATATTTTTCAAGAGTTCAATAAACATGTTTTGTGTGCCAATGCAGTTCTCACTAATTCCAAGAGTCTAACTGTGTAGATGTTCTGTGTAGACACTAAACAGTCGTGGATTTCTGAATAATGGTATCTGTTGACATTATCCTTTCTACTCTAGCATATTTGTTTAGATGCCCTTGAATTCTGCCCCAAGGTTTCTCAGCTGTAACTTGAAAGCCATTCTTTAACGAGAGCCATGATTGTTCTCTTTTACTTGGTGTCTAATACCATATACATCTACCATCCGCACACACTGAAACTGCTCATTCTGTGAACTTGAAGGGAATTTACTTTGTGTCAGAGAAACATATATTTTTCCAATTTTTTTAATGTTCATTTTTGGGAGAGACAGAGACAGAATGCGAGTGGGTTAGGGACAGAGAGAGAGGGAGTCACGGAATCCAAAGCAGGCTCCAGGCTCTGAGCTGTCAGCACAGAGCCCGACGTGGGGCTCGAACTCACGAGCTGTGAGATCATGACCTGAGCTGAAGTCGGACGCTCAACAGACTGAGCCATCCAGGTGCCCCCCAAAATATCTTCATTCATCAAAAACTGAGTGACAATACATCTAGATTTAATTCCTGAATTGATTAAGCACATATTGTTAGTCATATGCTGCAAAAATAAAGATATAAGGACACAGACTCTGATGTCTTCCAAGCCTTAGGGTAAGAAATGCAAATCAAATAGCTATAAAATAACATAGTAATTTCAATTGCTTTAGTCTACTTTGGACAAGTAGGGGGCCTTCCTGAAAGAGGGGGCTTAAGAAGCCTCCAACTTCCATCTTGCCAGTAGACTGACTCTTGCCTTAAATGAAACAAATTGCAGTGCTGTGGGTCCATGTGACAAGGAACTATGAGTGGCCTTTTGCCACGAGTCAGCTGGAAACTGAGGTCCCCAGTCCAACACCCCCCCCAAAAAAAATTCAATTGTGCTATCAAACACATGAATTTGAAAATTGATCTTTTCCCAGTTGAGCTTTAGGGTGAATACAAACCCAGATGACATTTTGATTCCAGTCTTCGGTGAGGCCCTGAGGCAGTGTACTTCCTGAAGCTGAGTCCACAGAAACTGTGAGATATGAAATGTGTGTGTGAGCTCTTAGGTTGCTAAATTTTTGGCAGTTTGTTGTGCATTAACAGATAACATATACAGATTGTTAATAATAATAATAATGGTCAAGATGTTGAATGAATGGTAGGATTTATTGATGGGGGTAAATGTGCAGTGAAGAATAAATCTCCAAGCAGACCAGGGTTGACAAGGCAAGGATATGAGAAGCAGCACTATTCTTGTAGGGAATTGTAAGTTGTTTGTGCTTCAGGAGCTAGTGCTCCAAGAATATTTCAGATGGAAAATAAAGAAGCAGCCAAAAACCCAGAAGAGGTTGTGTATCGGCTTTTAATCATTCTTGTCATAACAGAGTGTGGATGGAACAGAGGAGAAAGAGGTTTGAACGTGATTTAGATGCCTCACTCTTATAAAGAGGAAGAGTTTAGGATAGGCAAGATTAGTAACACATTACTAATAGGTAATGTTTATTGGGCATTTGGGTGACAGGAAGTCTTCTACTTCACTTAACGTACACCAGCCTCCTCTTTGATTTCATGTTATCATTTCTAATATGAGTAAGTTGAGGTAGAGAGAAATTAAGTCATATTTTGAAGGAGACAGAGCTAATAAATTACACAGCCAGGATTTGAACACAATCAGATGTGCCCCAAAGGCCATCTGCAAGACTATGGTGTGCAACGCCTCTCTGGCTGTTGCTTATTTACAAGGAGGCCAATAAGAAAAACATCCTTTCAACTTCTGACATCCTGGCTTCAGTCCTGACCATTTATTGCATTCCCTTGTGACTGTGTGAATGCTGTCCCAGTTCTGGTCACTACTTTTTTCTCAGTTCTGTCTTCTCTCCTCCTCAGTATTCTTTCCATTAAACATCTCTCTTGCCTGAATCGCCAATCTATTCACTCTTCCTGCCTCTTCCCTGTAGGATTTAAAGTTTAATTTCAGGTTCAACAAAATTATTTTCTTCCTTCCTTCCCTCCCTCCTTTCCTTCCTTCCTTCCTTTCTTTTTCCTTCCTTCCTCCCTCCCTCCCTCCCTTCTTTCCTTCCCTCCTTCTTTCCTTTCTTTTTTATTCTAAATCTTCTCCCGCCCCTGCTCATTCTTCTGACTGGCCCATACTCATAGAGGATGAGTCAAAAGAGGAAAGAATATGAATTAAAGGTGCTAATGCATTTCTTTTCTGCATTGTCTGTTCCATAGAGAGTTTTGCTATACACATGCCTGCCTTCCCTATCAGCAGGTAAGAAAAAGAGGAGGGACATCTGGGTTTAGACCTAAGGTAAATGGGTCAAAAGCAGGTTGCCCAGTGTTGTTTTATTATAGGCCATCCAGGCATAACTCTCACCTAAATAAAGGAATTTTACATGGGATTCAGCTTAGATCAAGCTGGAGGAGGTACAAAAGTCTCATAGAGAGAGTTTCTTGTTGCCTTAATTGTTTTTGTTTTCATTGTTGCTGTTCATAAAATTTCCCCATGGCACTAGTTTGGATCTCTGGATTCAGATAGTAGATCTACTGTTTACCAGCAATGCAGCTGTAAGTTCCGTGTTCTTTACCTCAATTTTGTCACCTCATAACAATACTAAGCTCATAGAATTTAGATGACAAAAGCAGAGTAAAATTGAGAGACTCACTCAAAGAATGCAAATATTGAAACTCACATAAGCCGTGTCAATGTGTAATTTGCTTTAAAGCTGATGTTTTAATATAGGTGAGTAGTACCAATTATTATCTTCTGGTTTGAACCCTGACCAAGTAGATATAAGCAGGTAGAGTAAAAGAAAATATTGTATAAAACTCAAAAGTATTTTTAAACAAAACTAGTAATATATTGTGAGCACAAGAAGTTACCTAAAATAAGTGTTAAACTAATTACAGCATAAAAACAATAGGTGCTCTGAAGGTTGGACATAAATCAAAATCACTATCAATGCTGTTTACTACTATAAAGAAGGCTATATATTCACACATCAAACTATTTTGGCTGAGTTTTTCCTTTTTTTTCATGCGGATGTAATGACTACAAAATGTCTGGAATTAGACATTATGGTGGGTAGATTAGCAAGAGGATTATGTTTAAAAATTCTGCCTTATTAGCTCAGTTGGTAGTGCTTCCGTCTCACAAATATATTTATCTGACTCCTTTTGTAATCCTTACTATATCCTCACCTTTGATTTGGTTATAATTCTTCCCATACTCAACTGTGAAGCAGAATTAAACAAGGAAACCACTGAGTTAGCAATTTTTCATGTTTAGCATCCATATTTTAATGAATGAAACTAAAAATATTTTCATTGCAAACTCAGACCAGGGGCCTGTATGAGATTTGGACCTAAGTGAGATAAAATCTCCTGTCCACTCAGAACAGAAAGTGATGGTACTAGGGCATCACTCAAAGCACAAACCTCAACTGTAGCTCCAATGCACCAGCCACTCTGTCACTGTTTCTGACCATGGCTGCTTTAAGTATCACACTGGGGATTTATGTCTCATTACAAACTTTGTCACAATCATTTAACCTTATACATTTCAGTTTATTTATGGATAAAAATGGGAATGATAGTTGAACCACCTCACCTCATCAGGCTATTGATAAAATTCAATCATGTAATATATGGAGTGTTTGGCATAATGGCTGGCCTAAACCAAGAAAGCAAATAATTATAAATTTAATCAGGCACATGCAGGTACTACTCCTAATTTGAGGAGATATCCCTTCTATTCTCATAACATAGAAAGTCTACACGTTTCCTCCATGTCAAGCAAGCTTTTACAATGACTTATGAATGGAATCCAGCTACTGAACACAGTTGGGGGAGGGGGGTGGGGGAAGGAAAAGAGAAACAGGGTGAGAATGAGTACAAATGAAAGTTTACCTTGGTTGGAAGTATTTAGAAAATGAAAAAGAATAGTATCTCTTTGAGAGAGATAACCATGGTACTCCACAGTTTAGATTAATTTTAACTTCATGCTTTGACATTTCTTTTTGATTTAAACAACAACAACAACAAAACCCCAAAACGTCACTAAACATCTTACATTGGAGAACAGAAAAACTCCAGACACACAGCTATGGTAGTGTGCACCACTTTGAAGTTTAAAAGCACCATGCATGGATAAATCTGATTCCTACTTAGTCATCGAATTCCTTAAGATTTTCAGTTTTTAAATTTCGCATAATATATTCTATATGGGGTGCTCAAATCTATCAGAAGGTATGTCCAGTGAGGTGTCAAGTCTTTTCAGCAATAATAAATGACTAAGTGAGATGAAACTCCCTAATGTTTAGAGAGGATGAACAAAGAATTAAATAAACATTAAATATGGTGGCGTGCAATAGCTTAATACTTTGTGCAGAGGATAAAAATAAATCATTTCTGTGAGGCTTATTCCTAGACAAAAGTGTAAATGGAATGATAAGAATATACTCCATAATTTGCTGATTTTCAGATATTACCCTGGAGAACATATTGATGATTATAAGCAGTCCATTAATTTTTATATACCTTTCCTGAAAATCATACATAAATTGGATATAAGAAAGATGGATAATAGATTCACATGCTATTAGGGCAAGTGTACTCTCAGCAAGCAAACTAAAAGTTGTTATAAAATTTCTAGTTATATATTTCTGCTTAGGCACAAACCAACACAATTTGTATATTATTTTAAACCATGGTTTTATCATTAATTGAATGCATAGTTTATCAATTTTAGACCAAATAGCTGCCAAAAAAAGATAAAGATTACCCAATTTTTCAAGTTTAATGAGCCACAATTTTATTTCAATTCTATTGTTTGCGAAAGCTACCATTCTCACTTCACTTTTACTTTGGATTTTAAACTCTAAACTTAGTGCACATTTGTTACTTCCAGTTAAAAGCCCAGGGATATATAAGAAGGTAAAAGTCTGATCGCTTCCCCACATTCATGCACATCCCAATACTGAGTTCAACCCAGTTTGGGGTCGGTCCTTTCTTCCACATCTGACACTGAGATCTACACCTTTTGTCACTTCATCAACACATCAGGCTTTTATTTTACTTGCCACTCATAACAAATCAATTAATAAGAGCACAAACTTTGTGATTCATGTTAACTCCCTTGTTTGTTTTCTTGAGACAAAGTCAGGAGGCCAACTTAGCAGGAGTGACAAGAACACTCAATCAAGTCTGTGGGAAGTCTACCTTCCAATGGCACCTTATAAATATGCCAAGAGACGGACTGCTTCCCCCAGCGAAGACTTTCTTCTCACTAGTGATGTGGCAACAAGGGAAAAGAGATCATCAACATTCGGTTCACTTTCCCTGGTTAGAACCATGATAGCAAGCTAAGCAGCAACTCCATAATAACCAGGAAGGTTCTGTTCTGGCCTTTTTATTCACAGCCCAGGTCCTTCCAATTGTTCTTCTGTGTGGGGTCTAAATACTCCTTGAAAATTCTTTTCCCAAATTTGACCTTGTCTTAGAGTTAACTAAACCACCGGTCGCCCTACCTTCACTACTGGAAAGCTATATGGCACGATTCCAAGTTCAAAGGGGATCTCACTAGCTTATGGTCCAGTTGGTTGGAACCCAGCCCTGTCCAGGTTCACCTCAGTGGTGAGGTAGCAAGAATGTACCATCGCTTCAGCCTGTTCTTGTCTTTACTGCTCACTGTACCTTCCTAACTGGCACAGGTTTTATTGAAAACTACCAACTTGACACATTTTATGTCTATTTAATATACATTGCAGACAAAATGTTCTATACTATATTAATACACTTTATCTAGTGTATGTATATTTTATATTGTATTAATAGTTCATATTATTTTTGTGAAATACACATGTAAAACAGGATACTTTATTATATATTTTCCTGTAAACATCATTTCCAAATACTTACTATACTTAACATCGAACCCATAGAGCCTACCAAATTAAGGAAATGGATTTTGCTCTTAAACAAAATTGCCCATAATTGAAGAAGAAAGACTGTTTTTTCTCATTGCTTTTTACATTTTTTAAAAAATTTATTTGAGAGAGACAGAGTTAGCACCAGTTGGGGAGGAGCGTAGAGAAAGGGAGAGAGAGAATCCAAGCAGGCTCCGTGCTGCCAGCACAGAGCCCGATGCAGGGCTTGAACCCATGAACTGTGAGATCATTACCTGAGCCGGAACCAAGGGTCAGACACTCAACTGAGTGAGCCACCAGGTGACCCTCTCAGTGGCTTTCATTACAACTTTTCTTTTCTCTACAAAAATCTGCTTATGATTTCAGAATATTAACTTTATTGTGTTATATAATTATAAAGGTGATTCCTGCTGATGATTAACTTAATTTAAATCATAAATATAATACCCATAGCATCATTGCTGTCACTTTGATTTATAATATCTATTTTAAGTGTTTTCTTTATATATTTTTACTTTCTACTGTTGGCATCTGTCTTGATTATTAATACTACCATATACTCTGCACACACCTAGTGACTTAGAAAACATAACTTTATCATACTTTTATCATTACTTGTTTTTATACTTTAATGTAACCCTATTACTCAATTTACTAATGTGAATAATTAAAAAAAATGAAATAATATCAATGTCTCCCTTATGAACCAAACTATTTTGGACACTTACACTTTCAATACCTGCCCATGAGGTACGTCTTTTGTTGGCATGATCTTGAGTTTTTGTCCATAGTTCAAAAGGTAAAATAAAAATAATAAAATAATTATAATAATTATTTTGCATTGCTTTATCTATTCATGATTCATAAATTAGCATTTATTTTGTAGCCATACTTAATATTTTTATAACATAGTTATTTTTGTATTTAAATTATTCTCATGCTCATTTTCAAACCCATTTTAATAAAACTTCCCTATTGTGGATTTTTACCATGATCAATTGCTCAAGTTAATCAATAGAACACAGAATCAAGTAGACTTTGCTTTAAATGTTGTTACATTTAAACATGCAACATACATGCAACATCTTCCATATTTTAGAAGATATTCCAAATTTCATCACATAATAATAACTTAACTGGCTATATAATTGTCACACCCAATTTAAAAAACAGTTCTGTAAATATTCAGTCTTTTATTCATTATTGATTCAACAAATATTGATGAAATTCTCTAACACATCAGTCACTATGCCAACATGCCATATCAAAGATTCTTAGTTAAGCTTGGATGAGGGCAATAATAAGTGAAGAGAGTCACTTGCAGTGCTTTTTAAAAAATAAGAGAAACATCATGTGGTATAATTGATATAAAGAAACTTTACACTTTTAATGTCTTTAATTTGATTAGTTTGGACATATGGGTATACTTGTGAAACTTTCACAATCGAGTTAACAATCATGTCCATCATGTCCAAAAGTTTCCTTGAGTTATTTTATTTCGTATTTTGTTTGCTTGTTCGTTTGTTTTTATAGCTTTTGCCTTTTTGTAGTTTTGCATCTATTGCTATGGTCGCGTGACTTTTTTTCTTCATCCTGTTGATGTTTTACATCAACATTACTTAATTTTCAAAAGTTGAGCCAGGCTTATATACCTGGGATACACCCCACATGGTCACGGTGTATAATTATTTTTGTACATTGCTGGATTCTACTTACTGATATTTTGTTGAGGATTTTTGCATCTATCTTCATCAGAAATTTTTATAGCTTTCTTGTGGTGCCTTTGTCTGGTTTCGGTATCAGGGTAATTTTGGCTTTACAGAAAGAGTTAAAATTCCTTCTGAACCTAGTTTGAAGAGTTTTGAGCAGACAAAAAAAATTATTTATTTATTTATTTATTTATTTATCTATTTATATTAAATCGGCATAGGCTGTTGTGTGAATAATTTAGTTAGAGGAGGCAAGTATTTAATCAGCAAGATCAGATCGAAGCCCTTTTTCTTGACTCCAGCACAGATGATGACGCAGGAACAAAGGGAGATGGAGACAAGTTAGTGGCCACGAAGCGTATTTTGGAAGTAAAGACTTGATCAGAATAAGTTTTACAGAATGAGTTAAAGGTAAGAAGGTTAAAGGTAAGAATAAGTTTTACAGAATGAGTTAAAGGTAAGAAGGTTAAAGGTAAGAATTAAAGTTAACAGCATGTTTTGTCCTTTGAGCAATTGGGGGAATTGTTGGGTCAGTAACCAAGGCGAGAAAGACTGCAGAAACATGAGATTAAAGGGAAATTAGTCTATCTTTGCAAAACTTAATCATTGCTTAATTCATCTTTAGGAATAGAACTCTAATTTAGACAGATCTATTCCTCCAATGAGTAGGCCAGGTCAGAGGACACTGGTGTGACATTTCTCCATGTCTTCTCTCTGTCCTTACTGTTTTATGACTGGGAGGCTGTCTTCTTAATTCACAATTTTCTTTAGTCACATTTGGAGGAATATTTAAAAATACAGACTTCATTAGATGGCTGATGATTCATTCTTACAACAGGACCCATTTTCTTGTGAATGGGTGCCACAGGTTGGCTCTGGGCATCCTCCTTCATTTCTAAGTGAATTCTACCAAATATTATATAAATATATCATAGTATGTAGCTGTCATTACTTAGTTTTATTGTTGATGAAAATACCTTTTATATTTTTGCTTCTTATAAAGATATTACAGGAATATTTTAGAGGAGATAGAGAATTAAAAGCTAGTTCTAACCTTCCACCTTCCCCTTAAGTCTCAAATGCCTATTTATTAAATGTATTTGTATCTAGATGCATTGCTAATTTTAGGAGTATGCATTAAGAATAAGATTTTAATATAGGCCATGTGACTATTGAATATACTTGCCATGGTCATTCATTCTAGAATGTCCAATTTGGAATATGATTATTAGAGTTGATTATGTATAGCAGAATTGAAATGAAAGTAGGCATTAGAGACTTTCATCTAATAAACTTATTAAATTTTAGATAAAAAATATCTTCATCAGCAGGTTGTTATTCCGCCTAGAGCACTCATTTTAGAGTTTAATAAAAAAGTCCAGAGGAGTTTTCCTCGTTAAAACAGGTTTTATATATAGGTTTAATCTGCCGGATTGAAAATAACCTTATTAGGGTTAAGAATTAGAATGAAATCACATAAAAATATTTTGAGAACATTTTCAGAAATTATAGACTTTTTTGCACTCATAAGAGAAACCTTCTATTATTTAAATTTAAAAAACCCAAAAAGTAACTATTTTCACATTTCAGAAATGATAGTATATTCCGATCCAAAAATCATTCATGTGATTTCCCTAATAACTTTGCTTTGAGGAAAACAAACAAGGACAAACTCGGTTTTAGTGAGCTCTAGCAGAATAAAAAAATCAACAGACTTTTATTATTTATAGTTAAAAATGACCATCACCAAGGCAATCTGTTTTAAAAGAAGGAAATCAAGATCTACCAGGTGCCAAATTTTGTGCCAGGTGATTGACACGTATTATCTCTTTTTTTTTTTCAATGTTTATTTATTTTTGGGACAGAGAGAGACAGAGTATGAACGGGGGAGGGGCAGAGAGAGGGGGAGACACAGAATCGGAAGCAGGCTCCAGGCTCTGAGCCATCAGCCCAGAGCCCGACGCGGGGCTCGAACTCACGGAGTGCGAGATCGTGACCTGACTGAAGTCAGACGCTCAACCGACTGCGCCACCCAGGCGCCCCGTATTATCTCTTTTAATTCTCATAATAACCCATTATATTCTATAAGCTCTAAACGATGCACAGAGAGATCAATTAAGCTATGCAACCTAACACGGCTTGGCTATGACAGAACTTACTCTGTCCATAACATCAAATTGGGTCAATTGTTCCTGAAATACAACACTAGAAGTTAATTGTGTGATATTCTCATATGTATTTTATAAAGTAGTTGATCAACTACTACTACAACACAGCTAGTTACTCAAGGCAAAGTGTAGTCTTGAATTTAGAGTTTTTACAAACAAAACTACATTATGGTTACTAAAACAATTATTCCATGTTGTAATAAATTCATTTTTTATTTTTATTTTTAAAGTGTGTTTATTTATTTGAAAGAGATAGAGGGAGGGAGGGAGGAAGGGAGAGAGAGAGACAGAGAGAGGATCCCAAGCAGGTTCTGCACTGTCAGCACAGAGCCCGACGCAGAGCTCAAACTCACAAAACTGTGAGATCATGACCTGAGCCAAAACCAAGAGTTAGATGGTTAACCTACTGAGCCACCCAGGCACCCCAATAAATTGATTTTTTCACATTAAACTGGAAATGGAAAAGGATATAGGGATAATTTTATAAACTTCAAGTAAATTTCTTTATTTTTACAGTAAATTTTACAATGCTTAATTAGAGTTTATATAAAATCTATGCTTCTCATGCAGGTCAGCATTAACTAAACCCACCAGGTAGGAAAGTATATAAAAGTTTTAAAACATTTCTAGATAATTAAGCTATTTAGCACAATCACAAATTAATTTAAATAGTTCATTTGGCTCTAATGAAAAAATAGTTTTTTGCTATGTTAAGTTATATGCAACCAGATATAAATATGGAACTATGCCTAACTAGATATTTTACCACTTTTTGTGTGTGTGGATCAGAAGCTTCTTAGGAAAGCATAACAGAGAAAATAATTGAAACAATGGGAATTTAATGCAGGGAATTTGTTGCTCTGGTTATGTAAGGTCCAAGCCAAACAGAGGGAAATGATGTAACACAAAGATCAGAAGCAACTAAATTAGAGGATCAAAGGAAAGAGATCAATTGTGGCAAAACCATGCAGCAAGTAATCTATCTTCCTTGTCTAAACCCCAAAACAACCAGCTGGGCTGAGAGTTTGGAAAGTTTAGCTGTGAGGATCTCCCATCTCAGGAGAGAGAGCTGGACCAGGAAAGCGTGAGGAACTCATCTGGGAGCCAAAGGACCACGGACTAGCAAGGCTTTTTTTATTGATGAAGATCTACATTGCCTTATCTTATGCCCATTAAACACTTTATTAAAAGAAGTTGAAATTATGTATTTTAATTCATTTTTTAAACTAACAAGTTATAATATTTTCAACAAGTTCTTTTCATGAAAAGTTGTCCAGATATTTTTCCTTATTGTCATCATGTCTTAGTTGGTCTTACCCTTAGAAAATGTAATACCACATCTTAAATATAAATTTACTGCAATTATGTAAGTGTAACTAAAATTCCATAATAAGACAATGCCAATTTTATTCTCAGAGCAAAATACTCAAAAGAACTTTAAAAGATGCAGTAATAATAAAGCGATTCAAGGTTAATGGAATAAAGTAGTCAATGTTCATTCTTCAGCAGACTTTAGAATGTTTAGTCTTTCCCTAGAAAGGATACAGACTGATGTTGGTACAAACATTGGCAAAGTGAGGACTGTAGACATACCTGCCACAATTTTTTGTAAATAATATTTTATTAGAACAAAGCATGCCCATTCATTTAAATATTGTCTTTGACCATCTTGACTTGCAGTGGCAGAGGTGAATAGTCGTGACAGAGATGATTTAACTCACCATACCTAAAATGTTTATTAATTGTACCTTTATAGAAAAATGTTGCAGACTTACATACATTTATGGGATGTTATTTTCCTTAACTAAAACTTCCATTATTAGAAGAGTCTCATTTCATTTCTTGTATCACCTGGGGATAGAAAACAACAATCACAAAACCAGTTCTATATCCCTCAAATGCCCATGAAGCCAAATATATGTGCCAGATTTCAACTCTATGTAGGGAAAATCCCTGTATCATTAGAGCCATTTTCAATACTAAATTAGGCTATTTTTAATTGTGCTAAACAACTTATTTATCAGGTATTCTTCATATAAGGTTATTTTAAAAATTTTTCTACAAAGTGGACTTAATTCACATTTTCATCTAATAGGAGTTCATGTTATAGCTCAGATTGTATTTTTTTTTCTGTAGTCATTGTCTTTTTCATAATTATTCCATTGTAATTAACTGATGCCTTTAAATTGAAATTCTTCCTAAACGTCTCCATAATTTAGTATATATTTTACTTTTACATGTTTTTTTAACGTTTATTGTTTTTAATTTGAGAGAGAGCAAGCATAAGCAAGGGAGGGGCATATGGAGAGAGAGAGCACATAAGTAGGGGAAGATAGAGAGAGAATCCCAAGCAGACTCTGCAATGTCTGCACAGAGCCCGACACTGGGCTTGATCCTATGAACCATGAGATCATGACCTGAGCTGAAATCAACAGTTGGCCATTCAACTGGCTGAGCCACACATGTGCCTCAATATATATCATAATACAAGTTCACAAGTAAAGTCAATTATTCTTAATCTGCTAAGTCCTTTGTTCACCATATATTTATCATTGTGAAAATAACATTAATTTTGAATTCTATTCTCAGGGGATGGATATAATTGTAATTGAAGCATTAATAGAGACATATATTAAGTAGTGATAATTTCAGCTTGGACATGGTAGGACACAGAGGCATATCTCAAGAAGGTTTAATTAAAAGTCAGTTTCAGCGGGAAGGAGCCAAGATGGTGGACCAGCATGGAAGTTTTTTGTGTGTCTCGTGTCCATGAAATACAGCCAGACCAACACTAAACCATCCACATCTAGAAAACTGATTTGAGGATTAGCACAACAATCTGCACAACATGAACCACAGAATTCAGCAGGTATGCAGCATGGAGAAGTGAACTGGGGAGAGAGAAGCCATGGAGGGCAACGAGCTGCTTTTGCATGTAGAGAGAAGATGGAGACGGGGGCAGGGGGGAGAGTATGGGAAAAGCACCCTCCTCACAAAGCAGCTGGAGAGAAAGTGGAAGAGTGGAAACAGCCACAGGGACTGAACTAAAAAGGGAGAAAGAAGAGGGTTTAAATTCCATTAAGACTGTAAACAGGGGGAGCACAGAGTCTGAAACTCCACAGCTCAATACCTGGCAGTACTCGGGTGGGAAGGGCAAACCCCCAGGAGCAGAGTGGGGTCCGGGAGTTTCTCAGGCCACACAGGAGAAGCGGTTCCACTGCTGGAAGGACATTTGGTAGAGGCTATGAGGCCATCTGGGCCCAGCAGACCCCAGAGAACAGCCACATTTGCTGGTGCTGGAATAAGGTCATTGAGGATGAAGCCTGGTGCCAGATGTGTGTTGTGATTTTCCACAATCCCTGAAAAGTTGCTGCTGCACTGTCCCATGGACTTTTTCTGGGGTGGGCTGGCACCCGGCCGCAGTCAATGGGCGTCGGTGGCAACACAGTCCTGCAAACAATCCAGGGTGCAGCTGGCACCTGGCCATTGCTTCGTGAGACCCTCTGCAGAGGGCACAAAGGGTCAAAGTTGCAGTCCCTCAGAAGAAAGGGGCCAGAAAAACAGCCACATCTGAGACAAAACTCGGGAGGGAGGTGTAGCCTCGGGCTTGGTCATAGACTGTGTAAAAGCGGGGAGTGGACAGAAGCCGAAGACAAAGGATGGGTGTTTGATTGCTGATTGGAGAGAACAGAGCTCTGATACTAGAGACTGGGTACATGGGTGGCCCCATTTTCACTGTTCCTGCGCATGTGCATACTCACCTACAATCCCCACAACAATCCACCCCAGAAGGCTAGCAGTGCCATCTAGTGGAGAACAAAGCCATTACACTAAGCCATGTGCAACTGGGTCAACCTCGCTCTTCAAGAACACAAGTCTCACTGCCTGCTTAATTTATGGACTATAAAACACTACAGCGTTTGACTTCTAGGGGAAAATGAAGTAATTTCAGTCGTATTTCAGTCTGTTAGCTGGTCCATGTCTTTCTTTCTTTCTTTCTTTCTTTCTTTCTTTCTTTCTTTTCCTTTTTCTCTTTTTTGTTTCTTTTTCTTATTCTTGAATACAGAAAAAGAAAAAATTCATTTTTATTTTCAATTTTTATTAAATATATTTTTCTTTAATTTTTTCTACTATATTTTTTCTTTTGTGTAAATTTGTCAAATTCTATTTTACTTCCATCATTCCATTTTAGTCTACTTCAGTGTATTCTTTTTTTCAAATTTTCAAACGATTTCCTTTTTAATTTTTTCCCCTTTTTTCTCTAATCTATCAATCCACTTGCAACACAGACCAAAACATACCTAAAATCTAGCATCATTTTTTCGATTTTGTGTGTGTGTATTTGTTTTCAATTTTTTAGTTGTAATATTTTTTAAATTTTAATATTTTTAATGTTAATTTTTTCTACCTCATTAATTCCTTTTCTCCCTTAAAAATTACAAAATGAAGGAATTCACCCCAAAAGAAAGAGCACAAAAATGACAGCCAGGGACACAACCAACACACATACAAGCAAGATGTCTGAACCAGAATTTAGAATTACGATAATAAGAATACTATCGGGAGTCGAAAATAGATTGCAATCCCTTTCTGCAGAGATAAAAGAAGTAAAAGCCAGTCAGGATGAAATAAAAAATGCTATAACTGAGTTGCAATCTCGAGTGGAGGTCACAGCAGCAAGGATGGATGAGGCAGAACAAAGAATCAGCGATATAGAGAACAAACTTATGGAGAATAATGAAGCAGAAAAAAAAGAGGGAGATTAAGGCAAAAAAGCATGATTTAAGAATTAGAGAAATTAGTGACTCATTAAAAAGGAACATCAGAATCATAGGGGTTACAGAAGAGGAAGAGAGAGAAATAGAGGTAGAAGATTATGTGAGCAAATCATAGCAGAAAGCTTTCCTAACCTGGGGAAAGACACAGACATCAAAATTCAGGAAACACAGAGGACTTCCATTAGATTCAACAAAAACTGACCATCAACAAGGCATATCATAGTCAAATTCACAAAGCGATCAGGCAAGGAGAGAATCATGAAAGCAGCAAGGGAAAAAAAGCCCCTAACCTACAAGGGAAGACAGATCAGGTTTGCAGCAGACCTATCCACAGAAACGTGGCAGGCCAGAAAGGAGTGGCAGGATATATTCAACGCGCTAAATCAGAAAAAAAACATGCAGCTAAGTATTCTTTATCCAGCAAGGCTGTCATTCAAACTAGGAGAGATAAAAATTTTCTGAAACAAATAAAAATTAAAGGAGTTTGTGACCACTAAACCAGCCCCGCAAGAAATTTTAAGGGGGACTCCCTGAAGGGAGAAAAGATGAAAAAATAAAATAAAGACCAAAAGCAACAAAGATTAGAAAGGTCCAGAGAACACTACCAAAAACTCCAACTCTACAAGCAACATAATGGCAATAAATTCATATCTTTCAGTATTCACTCTAAATGTCAATGGACTCAATGCTCCAATCAAAAGACATAGGGTAACATAATGGATAAGAAAACAAGATCCATCTATATGCTGTTTACAAGAGGCCACTTTAGACCTAAAGACATCTTCATATTGAAAGTAAGGGGATGGAGAACCATCTTTCATGCTAATGGTCAACAAAAGAAAGCTGGAGTAGCCATATTATCAGACAATCTAGACTTTAAAATAAAGACAGTATCAAGAGATGCAGAAGAGCATTATATCATAATGAAGGGGTCTATCCACCAAGAAAACCTAACAATTGTAAACATTTATGTGCCAAGTGTGGGAACACCCAAGATTATAAATCAGTTAATGACAAACATAAAGATACTCATTGATAGTAATACCATAATAGTAGGGGATCTCAACACCCCACTCACAGCAATGCACAGATCATCTAATCAAAAAATCAACAAGGAAACAATGGCTTTGAATGACACACTGGACCAGGTGGACTTAACAGATATAGTCAGAACATTTCATGCTAAAGCAGTGGAATATACATTCTTCTCTAGTGCACATGGAACATTCTCCAGAATAGACCACATACTGGGACACAAATCAGCCCTCAACAAGTACAAAAATCTCAGGATCATAGTGCATATTTTCCGACCACAATGCTCTGAAACTCAAAATTAACCACAAGAAAAAATTTGGAAAGGTAACAATACTTGGAGAGTAAGGAACATCCTACTAAAGATGAATGGGATGGCACAAAAACAGACACATAGACCAATGGAATAGAATAGAAACCCCAGAACTAGACCCACAAACATATGGCCAACTCATCTTTGACAAAGCAGGAAAGAACATCCAATGGAAAAAAGACAGTCTCTTTAACAAATGGTGCTGGGAGAACTGGACAGCAACATGCAGAAGGTTGAAACTAGACCACTTTCTCACACCATTCACAAAAATAAACTCAAAATGGATAAAGGACCTGAATGTGAGACAGGAAACCATCAAAACCTTAGAGGAGAAAACAGGAAAAGACCTCTCTGACCTCAGCCGTAGCAATCTCTTACTCGACACATCCCCAAAGGCAAGGGAATTAAAAGCAAAAGTGAATTACTGGGACCTTATGAAGATAAAAAGCTTCTGCACAGCAAAGGAAACAACCAACAAAACTAAAAGGCAACCAACGGAATGGGAAAAGATATTTGCAAACGACATATCGGACAAAGGGCTAGTATCCAAAATCTATAAAGAGCTCACCAAACTCCACACCCGAAAAACAAATAACCCAGTGAAGAAATGGGCAGAAAACATGAATAGACACTTCTCTAAAGAAGACATCCGGATGGCCAGCAGGCACATGAAAAGATGTTCAACGTCGCTCCTTATCAGGGAAATACAAATCAAAACCACACTCAGATATAACCTCATGTCAGTCAGAGTGGCCAAAATGAACAAATCAGGAGACTATAGATGCTGGAGAGGGTGTGGAGAAATGGGAACCCTCTTGCACTGTTGGTGGGAATGCAAATTGGTGCAGCCACTCTGGAAAGCAGTGTGGAGGTTCCTCAGAAAATTAAAAATAGACCTACCCTATGACCCAGCAATAGCACTGCTAGGAATTTATCCAAGGGATACAGGAGCACTGATGCATAGGGACACTTGTACCCCAATGTTTATAGCACCACTCTCAACAATAGCCAAATTGTGGAAAGAGCCTAAATGTCCATCAACTGACGAATGGATAAAGAAATTGTGGTTTATATACACAATGGAATACTACGTGGCAATGAGAAAAAATGAAATATGGCCTTTTGTAGCAACGTGGATGGAACTGGAGAGTGTGATGCTAAGTGAAATAAGTCATACAGAGAAAGACAGATACCATATGGTTTCACTCTTATGTGGATCCTGAGAAACTTAACAGAAACCCATGGGGGAGGGGAAGGAAAAAAAAAAAGAGGTTAGAGTGGGAGACAGCCAAAGCATAAGAGACTGTTAAAAACTGACAACAAACTGAGGGTTGATGGGGGGTGGGAGGGAGGGGAGGGTGGGTGATGGGTATTGAGGAGGGCACCTTTTGGGATGAGCACTGGGTGTTGTATGGAAACCAATTTGACAATAAATTTCATATATTAAAAAAAAAAAAGATGAATGGGATAACCGAGAAGTGAAAGAGGAAATTAAAATTTCATGGAAGCCAATGAAAATGATAACACCACAACCCAAAACCTCTGGGACACAGTAAAGGTGGTCATAAGAGGAAACTATATAGCAATCCAGGCTTTCCTAAAGAATAAGAAAGATCTCAGATACACAAACTAACCTTATGCCTTAAAGAGCTGGAAAAAGAACAACAAATAAAACCCCAAACCAGTAGAAGATAGGAAATAATAAAGATTAGAGCAGAAGTTAATGCTATCAAAACCAAAAAAACAGTAGAACAGTTCAAGGAAATCAGAAGCTGGTTAACCAGAATTAACAAAATTGATAAACCAGTAGCCAGTTTGATCAAAAAGAAAAAGGAAAGGACCCAAATAAATAAAATCAAGAATGAGAGGGGAGTTATCACAACCAACACAGCAGAAATAAAAACAATAATAAGACAATCTAATGAGCAATTATATGCCAATATAATAGGCAATCTGGAAGATATGGACAAATCCCTAGAAACATATACACTACTAAAACAGAAACAGGAAGAAATAGAAAATTTGAACAGACCCATAACCAGTAAAGAAATTGAATTAGTCAAAAATGTCCCAAAAAACAAGAGTCTAGGGCCAGATGGCTTTCCAGGGGAATTCTACCAAACATTTAAGGAGGTGTTAACACCTATTATCTTGAGCTGTTGCAAAAAATAGAAATGGAAGGAAAACTTCCAAACTCTTTCTATGAAACCAATATTACCTTCATTCCTCAACAAGGTATTAGCCAACTGGATCCAGCAATACATTAAAAATTATTCACCATGACCAAGTGGGATTCATACCTGGGATGTAGTACTGGTTCAATATCCACAAAAAAATCAACGTGATTCATCACATCAGTAAAAGAAAGGACAAGAACCATATGATCCTCTCAATAGATGCAGAGAAAGCATTTGACAAAATACAACATCTTTTCTTGAAAAAACCCTCAAGAAAGTAGGGAGAGAAGGATCATATCTCGAGATCATAAAAGCCATATATGAAAGGCCCAATGCTAACATCATCCTCAATGGGGAAAAACTGAGAGTTTTCCCCCTAAGGTCAGGAACAAGACAGGGATGTCCACTCTCACCACTGTTATTCAACATAGTATTGGAAGTCTTAGCCTCTGCAATCAGACAACACAAAGAAATAAAAGGCATCCAGATTGGCCAGGAAGAGGTCAAACATCACTTTTTGTAGATGACAACATCCTCTACATGGAAAACCCAAAAGATTCCACCAAAAACTGCTAGAATTGATTCATGAATTCAGCAAAGTTGCAGGATATAAAAATGCACAGAAATCAGTTGCATTTCTATACACCAAAAATGAAGCAACAGAAAGAGAAATCAAGGAATCGATCCCACTTACACTTGCACCAAAAACGACAAAACACCTAGGAATAAATCTAACCAAAGAGGTGAAAAATCTATACACTGAGAACTATAGAGACAAAACATAAGAGACTCTTAAATATGGAGAACAAACAGAGGGTTACTGGAGGGGTTGTGGGAGGGAGGATGGGCTAAATGGGTAAGGGGCATTAAGGAATCTATTCCTGAAATCATTATTGCACTATATGCTAGCTAATTTGGATGTAAATTCAAACAATAAAATAAAAAAAATAAATAAAAAATCAGCTTCAGAACGTTTGATTTTCAGGAACCATACTTTTGGAAATAAGAAAAAAAAAGTATTGTGAAATCAACTTCTAAAAATTGCATTAAAAGTTCTTAGTGAGACCAATTTAAAATTTGATTCCCAAACATTTGTGGAATGCAGAAATCATTGAGTATACAAAATGAAAGTGTTTAATTGCCACTTGTTAAGACAGCCAAAGGAAAGAAATGAAACAGAGCATTAAAAAAAAAAATAACGTGTTGATAAAGTGGCGTGTGTCCAACTCATTTCTAATACAATTCCTCAAAAATTATATTTAACACAATTCACTCATGTAGAGCACAGATTTCATTTAACATCATAAATAACTAAATATAGTATCTACACATTAAAAGACATGGAACTTACTTAATTTTATATATGTTTAATTGGAAATGGAACTCCGACTTAGTAAATTATTTGTTTTTCTGTTTTGTTCTGGACTGGAGCCAAAATCCCTAGCCTGGATTTTACCTTTTTACCTGCAACTGCTCTGGAAGCCTGGGGGGAAGGACAAGCAGGATGTGGGGCACAGAGGCAGTGCTCTCCACCTCCCGGTGCCCCTCTCTCAAGTTCATTCCTTTCTGAGATGCTATTTCAGGCTCAGACCTACATGAGTTCTTTTCAAGAGACAGTACCCCACAACTCCCCCACTGGCAACCACTGCTGCAACCTCAAGAAATATGGATACTATCAGATGGCTTTTGTAGCGACTTTGGTGTTTGTTGCTGTCTGGAGGCACTAGGGGTGACTCAGAGTACCCCACTGATATCAAGCAGTAATGTCTGCTGAGGGAGACAGCCTTCTCCCACCAGATGCACACTTCCCTAATGAGGACCTAAAAGCCATGGTTTTATTACTTCCAGCATTATTATTTTGTACCAAAGTCTCAATCTTCCATAACTCCCATATCCTTACATTTTGGCAAGAGTTCTATTTAGGGCCAAAATAGGAAATAATTCAAATGCCACACTAGTAATTATCCTCCTTAAAGATACTTCAACAAAATTCTTGGAGAGGTTAGCACAGCTCAATTTGTTTCTGCTTTAAAGGGAGACTTTTCTCTTATGTCTTATGTCTACTTTCTCTTATGTTTGCTTTATTGTAGGAAATAGTAAGCATCCGTTGTGTCTTTTCCTTCCATGATCACATCACATGTTGCTGCTGGTGATGTACCTGAAATATTCTTGTAGGGCCATTCTTTTGTACACAGTATGGTTCTCAGCCATAAGTGGGACGATATCTCTAGCCCCAAGTGTGAAGTGTATGATTCCATCCAATTATCCAGCGCATTTCAATCTCTGCAAATGCACACACATGCGCGCCCGTACACAACACACACACACACACACACACACACACACACAGGAATGACTGGTTCAGTCAAGTAATGTAGTCCTAAGTTGGTCCAATCAGAGTGATACCTGGGACTGTTATTTATCACAAAGAAAAGCTTTCTTTGCATGCCAGCTCTGAACCCAGGAGGCAGGAACATTGATCTGCTGGGCCACTGTAGAAAGAATACACCATAGGAGCCAAAGTTTACAAAATCACAGAAACGATGCTGTGATGACAAAGTTTGAGTCCTGAATGTGCTGGTATCTGAAACTAGAACCAACTACAGATCTTTACGTTTTTGAACCAATAGTATTTTCTGCTTAAACCTGATTGCACTGACTTCTATGTCACTTGAAATTGAAAAATTACAATGCAGATGATAACAGATCAATTTGTTTCCCTGAATGCTAATCACTGAGAACCTTCAAGCATTCCATTACATCAAGTGTGTGTGTGTGTGTGTGTGTGTGTGTGTGTGTGTGTGCGCGCGCGAGTTGGGGGGTATGTAGCATAAATCACTTTCTGCAAATAATAAGTACTTTTGATCAATTTCAAGCAACTTCTATGATATCACTGAAATTAGAGTTTGGAAGAGATGGGTATGATCAATTCTTTTGAGTCACTGTCAGCCATTTTTAGCAAGTAACATAAATCATGATTCCTCCCTGACTTCCTCCTTGCTCTCTTTTAGAGTTTATGCAGAGATTTTAAATTTAGAATATGGACCCCAAATTTACAATCTGGCATGTAAGGAGCTTAGCAACATCACTCCATCCCAACGGCAGGTGAAACTGGACAAACTAAACAATATTGATGATTCTTAGGTCTAGCATGAAGTAAAACCATAGCAGAATGCTGTCCCAAAAATTGGAGAGACAGATGGGGAGATATAGAAAATCAAAATTGACCTGAGGAGAAACTCACACAGAGAAGCTTCTACAGGAACCAGTGCTGGAATAGGAAACCCTAAACTCTAATTGAATTACTGGAGGTTCACTGTGCACAAGTCTGACCATGAAACATCCAGGGAGACTCAGTCATTGGGGGATGCCATACATTGTTAGTTTTATCTCCTGGAGCTCTACAAGGTCCTCAGTGTGGCTCTAGAGAAAAATCTCTTGCTTCTGGCGGAGGGAAGGTAAAAGGAACCACTTTGAAATACTCCAGAAGATTCTGTTCTTAAAAAGGTCTGCCCTGAGGAGAAACTATTTTACCAGATCCTAACCTGCTGGGGTTTTATCAGAATTTAACCAACTGTGGAAAGGGAATTACCCAATTCCAGCCCCTTCCAGTCATCCTGTCTCCCAATTAAGGAGAATGATCCAAAGGAGAAGCATTGGTAAAACTCACAGCCTAAGGCCCAGGTTCACCAAAAGACTGATCTCTAATTATAGGACTTAAGAATGCTTGCTCTCCCCCTATACCTATCACTAAATTACTAAAAACCTATTTACCGCAGTTCCTTTTACCCAGCATATCATGTCTGCCTTTTAGGAACAAAAAATTACAGTGCATACTAAAGACAACAAACACAGTTTGAAGAAACTAAACAAGCATCAGAATATCAGTTATTGTAGTCACTCATTTCATGTCAATATACATGATAGTGTGACAACCACACAGGACAATTTATTGCAGTATCTCAGGAATTAGTAACTTAGCCTGGTATCCCACATATTGTAGACTATTATATACTAGAGGATAGATATACTACACACACACACACACACACACACACACACACACACACCCATATGCAATGGAGTTGGACAAGAGAATCTCTGGGCTCTACTTCTCTCACTCTACAACTACAACCCTACTAATAATGTTCAAGTTTCCCCTATTATCAGAACCTATTGATTCTTGAGGTTTCCTTTGGCTTTAAATGCTTGCCTTGGCATCTTAGTGCCAAGTTAAGGAATCAGTGCATTTTTTAATGCTTTGATGTAATCATGCTTTTAATAGTATTGCTTGAAAATATAGCCAAGTTCTTTTCATTTGGCAAAGACAGAAACCAGAAGAGAAAAATTAACCAAGTCCCTGGTTTTCATTAAAAGACAATAGTGAATATATTTGAGGATTTTAAGGGTGCTATCTTAGATTGAAATATTACTAACCTAAGTCACCTTTCAGTTCCTTCAATTGCCAATTTAAGAAAGTTGCAATAGTGAGCTATGTAACAATCCAATTTTTTTTAACTGTTCTCTTTTACAATCAGATACCATATGTGAAGGAGCATATTCAATTTTGAAAAACCTGTTTGCTTACGATTCAAGCCAAATGCAATTCTCACTAATTGCTTTAAACTATTCTACAATAAGGAGGTTTTTAAAATGTTGATCCCAATATGTGTTTAATGTGAAAAGTTAAAATGAAATTTTAATATATTTCTATACTTTAATCCTGGAATAATTATCCCTTGATATTTACAAGAACCAAACATAATTAACCCTAAAACATAGTTTCAGATTTGAAGAAGTGAATAATAAAAAAAGGTAGTATTAGAAACAGTAAATCAAAGCTAATGAAGCAACATTAGCACTTTTATGTTGTAGGTTCTAATTAGAAAGTCTGTTAATGAAATTGGGGCATTTACTTAATTGCTGTGAACAATTATTTTCAAATTAAGCTTGGCAATTAAATAGCATGATTAAGCTCAGAGTAGTGTATTTAGGTAGGGGTATGTTAACTGTTTTGCATGCTGTATTATCTATGGCAGTTTAAACTCTGAGTATCTGCTGATTAACGAATGTAAATGGCATTCAGTACTTCTTGGTCTTGGTGATTTATGCAAAGAAGTTTCCTACTGCTTTAAATACTTGCCTTGCACAGTAACTTAAAACTACTGGAACCCCAACCTCCAACCTGCCCCACTTAACTTAAATAGATTTTTCCTCCCTATAAATGTCAAACTTCCTGAAATATGCTTCTACATTTATAGCCTCCATGTGCTCTAACTCTTGCTCTCAGTCTTCAGTACTGTTGCAAACAATACCTATGGCTACAGAATAGAAATTTCACATTCACTTAACACTAATAGATTTTTTGATCCTCAATGATAATCTTTGAGATAGGTATTTTAACATTTCTATCTTCCAGGTCAAGCTGAGGTTCAGAAAGATTTTTTTTAAATCTTTCAAAGACACCATTGATAAACGGCAGGATGGAGATTTTTAAAATTTTTTTTTAACGTTTATTTATTTTTGAGACAGCGAGAGACAGAGCATGAATGGGGCAGGGTCAGAGAGAGAGGGAGACACAGAACTGGAAAGAGGCTCCAGGCTCTGAGGTGTCAGCACAGATCCTGACGCGGGGCTCGAACTCACGGACTGCTAGATCATGACCTGAGCTGAAGTCAGATGCTTAACTGACTGAGCCACCCAGGCGCCCAAGGATGGGGATTTAAACATAAGTTCACTTACTGCAAATCCCATGCATCTTCTGTAAAATAGGGCTTCCTCTTATTATGTCTATGAATATGGTGTCTTCTAATTGAAATGGGAATATTTTTTACATTCCACATTTTACTGCATTTCTCAAAATCTGAAACTGCTGACCACTCTCTAATTCTGATTTGCCCGTGATTTTTAAATCATCAATTTTTTCCTAGTTATGGTTCCACATCTTCAATGTCTCCGTTCCATTTCTTTTGCCAGGTTTCCAACTCCTGTAGGTTAACAAAGCTCCCTTCTCAAACTTTACGTTTTCTTCAATGCTAAGTTATGGTGATTGATTCTACAACAAATTAACTTGTGCAGTTGCCATGTGTCAAATTATTACCTCAGTCCCACATGTACCCTTTATTTCCTCCTCTTAAAATATAGCTGGGCCCTTCTAATATTTGTACTTTGTTGGCTGGCACAATTTTGAACGTTGTTAGAGGGTACCAGCAGAACAGTGAAGGAAAAACAGGTATTTAACTTCCAGTGTACTTCTCTGGTCAGGGTCCTGCAGTGAAGTTTCTCCAGCATTCAGCTCCTTTCGTAAGTGGCTTTTTCAGCACCAGTTCTGCAGTGTGAGGAAGCCAGTAGGTTAGCCAAGCAAAATTGCAAATGGCTTTGCTAAGAGTTCCAACATAGGGCACCTCCTGTTGGCCAGCTTTCCCCAGAACCACAGAGGGCCAATTTCCAGCAATTTCTGCCAGGACGGTTCCTCAGATTCCTCTGGCATTCAATGCCAAGAGGCCAAAGCCTTGCCCTTTCCACTGAGATCGGGATTTCAGGTCTGGATTGTAGTAGAGAAATTCTTCCATGTGTGCTCTATCTCAGCCGGGGTGTAATGACTTAATGATTGTGTCTTCAATCTCTTATTGCTGCACTCTTCAGATTCTCTCTCTTCTTATTAGCAAATCCCCTGTGAACTTTAAACCCCTAGTGAAAAAAAATGGTTATTTGTATTAAGCTTTTCCTTTTCAAAACATGGTGTGGTTTCTGTCTTCTAGTAGGACCCTAAATGATGCATCCACAGATACGTATACTTCTTCACAAGTACAAAATTAAACTAATAATTTCACCCTCCAAAAGTTGGAGCTTCTCTCCTATTTCCCATATTGCTAGTCATTCAGGAAATAAGCTTTGAGTGCAGTTTAATTTCTTTTCCTTCCTCTTAATTAACCAATACTGTCACATAATATGCAGGCATATGCACACCCACACGTGCATGCGCAGACACACACATGTGCGCGCACACACACACACACTCATTCACTCAATCCTTAGCTTCTGTCAATTTCCAGCTAACAATTTCAGGCCTCTTTGCTTCTTTGTTATGTGGCCAAACCATTTTAGCAAATTTTAAGTATCTCACCTTTTCCACAACTACATCTTACCTTTGGAGTGCTTCCTGAGAAAATCACACAGTTAGGTAGTGTGGTACAAAAACCAATTATCGGTCTTGCAACCGGAAGTAGACACTCAACAAAGCAATTCTAGTCTCCTATTTGCCACCAAGAGTTTTTAAAATGCTCTCCATACTTCTCAAATCTCCAACACATTCTTCTCAGTCTTTACCTCCTCTCACACATATAAAACATAAGTTATTTGGAGAGAGTATTAATGTATCAGTATTTGCATAAAGTTATTGCCTCATATAGTTTTTTCTAATAGGTCTCCATCCCATTTTTTAAATTGTATTGATATTGTAGATGAGGTACCTCACTGTTATATTCTTATATAAAATGAATTTCTATTTTATTATAACATTTGTTTCCTTTTCTTACCACTTCAATGTCTTCCTCTGTACTCGTCCCTTCTCATGAGCATTTATGTATTTTCAAGTCTGTTGCATTATAAAAAATAACAATAATCATGACTACCAACACAATAGTAATGTTATTCATCTTATACATTCTCATTCCGCATTCCCTTTTCCAAAGAACATCACTAATATCCAACTTCTTGATCAACCCCGAAATTTGGGATCCCCTTTTCCCTCATATGTGAACAATCGCAGAGATGCTTTATTCTAAATTTTTCTTAAATCTGTTTAATTCTCCTCATCCCACAGTAATGAAAATGTCCATATTCCACCAAATTTTCCCTGAATTTTTCAAAGCTTCTTCTGTTCATTCTTAGCTAATTATGCCAGTTTCAGATTAATGTATTCTGTTGTTTCATGATAGTAATAGGAAAAGAGGCTAGAATACTTAAAAAATTCTACTGGAAGCTTTAAAATCCCCTCCCCTCTCTCCCTTTTTCTATCACCTCCTTCTTACTCCACTAGATTCCATGGAATTTCTCCTTATTCCAGTGTTTCTGACTTTGTGATTTTTCCCCACACCCAGAAATTTGCAAACTTGTTTCACTGGGTCCATGTTTCTAAGGATTATAATTATTTCTACTTTAATGTATTTTTCTCAATAATAAAATAAATGCTGTACATGTCTCCACCTAAAATATAGTGGTATGAAATCTGAATGGATATTAAGTGAACTTATATAAGAGTTTTTTTACTTCAGATGATTTTTTTTTAATGTTTATTTATTTTTGGGAGACAGAGACAGAGCATGAGCAGAGGAGGAGCAGAGAGAGAGAGAGGGAGACACAGAATGTGAAGAAGATGCCAGGCTCTGAGCTGTCAGAACAGACCACGACGTGGGTCTTGAACTCACAAACCTTGAGATTATGCCCTGAGTTGAAGTCGGATGCTTAACTGACTGAGCCACCCAGGCCCCCAACAGACAAACTTGTTAGTGACATAACCAATAATTCATATGAACTGCTCTGTTATCTGTGTCTTTTTTTTAAAGATATTAGTTTATTTGCTTTCTTTTTTTTATTTGTTTTTATTTATTTCCATATTGAACTCTTGGTTGAGGATAGAAAGCATAAATAATGACAATTTTGAATTATAGTAAGTGTAATAATAATTCTGGAAACAAACAAGATGACTGTCATATTTATATGTTGCATTCATTTAATATTTGCATCAAAATTTCTTAACTTTCAAAACCAAAGTAAGTGCTAAAAAGAGAAAAAAATAGTGATTATAATTACATATTTTATATATTTCTTGGGGATAAAATATATGCACCCATCAGGTGTTAATGTGTTATTTGTGCTTTTAAATAGCAATGTAAATCCTCTCTACTAGCTCATTATTTAGGAACCAAATATAAAATTAGGATGAAACACTCATTTCTTTTAGCCAAAAAAGTAAAAGAAATGCAAGAAGCAGAAACAACAGCTTATGAAACCATTTTATCTATGTTAGACATCTTGAAGTATAATTATATTTTAGTCTACATTTATTATATATCTAGTCCTAGACCTTTCCCGCCAAATAATCTATGCACAATATCTTGTGCATTACCATATTATTCTCATATTTTTTAATTATTTAAAGTAAACAATATTCTTTCTTGTTGTTAAATGGCTCAAATTTGCCTATCTGAAACATGCGTTAGTATATTGTATTTATATTGTTGTAAACTATTCTATCAATACATTCACAATACAAACTTTAATTAAAAAACGTTTCTCTATAATTTATAATGTAAAACCTAAAATGACAAGAATTCTTAAATTCTTAAGAGGATTTATATAATTATATTGTACTATTAAAGACGTCCTCCAGCAAAAGATTTTTAAAAAATACTGCATTACTTCAAAGAACCATGTTCTTTTATGCCTTCGGGCTTGCAGTGATTATGTTTCCTCTACCTTGAAATCTCTGCTCTAATTCCACTTTCAGGCTTCCCCCACATTATTTCTACTTATTTGGTCTAAGTTCAAATATCATTCCCTTCAAGCTTTCCCTGGTTCATCAGTCTGTTAGGTTAGTGTGTATTTGCCCTTATGGTACCTTGAACTTATTTAAAAAAAAAAAACACACATGGACTTATCTGTCATCTTTTGATTTTCTGGAAGAATTTAGAGTTCAAAGAGCTCTGCCTGGTTTTTCTCTGCTGTGTACACCTATCACTTACCAGTTTTTTTTTTTCTTTTTGTATAAATGAATAAATGGCCTCCTAGTTTGTCTATCCCCTTCCAATATGTCGCCCTTGAATTGTTTATCTTGTAAACACTAAAGTCATCTATAAAAAATTACTATGATGCACACCTGAAATTAATATAAAATTGTATATTAACTAACTGAAATTAAAATAAAAACTAAATAAAAAATAAAAAAGAAACCTTAAAGCTAATTGTTGAGTCAATGGCTCCAGCTTACCTAGAGCAGAAGTTGCCATTCTGTCTGTTTAAGTGGGCATTTCCACTGGGGATTCAATTACAGGAGCAGATTTTTAGTTCATACTTCCAAAGGTTTTGAGTCTGGCAGAGTGGATCCTTGGTGGTTTTTGGACAAATCTTTGACCGACAGCAATCTGCAGAATTTTAGATTTTATTCTAAGTTCCTTTGAATGATATTTGATGCCCACTGTTTTCTCACCTATCACTCATTTGTCATGTGTCCCTTTACACAACTGTTTGCAGTACTCCATACATACTATGCATTTTCATGTTCACTGTTCATCCTTTTCTTCAGCTTGAAAAATAAAATTTTATTTCACAATTGAAGAAAAATGTAAGTAAATTGTCCCCACATTTCCAAATTTGTGTCCACAGTAGAAAGATTTCACATACCAAAAGGCCAGGACAAATGCCCTATACAACACACTGTGTTCACAAAAGTACTGTGTACATACACAATATCAGATCACAGAATCCACCTGTTTGACTAGTATAGTTATGCTCACAATATAAGTTGTAGAATAGATCCCGCTCTCCAGGATGGACCACTTGACATGCCAATCTATTTATTTTGTTATGTTTCTGTACCTAGTAGATTATATAGTCATCTTTTGCTATTTGTAGCTGTCCCAAGTGAACTATCTGCCCCTCTAGTTCAGAAACTGTGATTTTAAAAACATTTTAAGTAATCTCTGTCCCCAACATGGGGCTCAAAATCACGACCCCAAGATCAAGAGTTGTATGCTCTACTGACTGAGCCAGCTGGGTGCCCCAGAAACTTTTATTCACCTATGTATTCCCAATCAAATGCAATACTCAATGTATTATAGGATTTCTTTTTTTTTTAATTTTTTTTAATGTTTATTTATTTTTGAGACAGAGAGAGACAGAGCATGAACGGGGGAGGGTCAGAGAGAGGGAGACACAGAATCTGAAACAGGCTTCAGGCTCTGAGCTGTCAGCACAGAGCCCGACGCGGGGCTCGAACTCACGGACCGTGAGATCATGACCTGAGCCGAAGTCAGCCGCTTAACTGACTGAGCCACCCAGGCGCCCCTGTACTATAGGATTTCAATGAATTTAGTTGAACCACACTAAATACTTTCTACCATTTATTATTTTATCTTTAATAGGGGTTTAAATAAGCAATATTCATATAGCATTATGGGAAATCCAATAGCTATGTACTGGTTAAGGAGATTCTAGGTTAAGCATTACATTGCTTTCTGGCCATGCTAAAAACAGCTGACCAGTATCTAGTTAATGTGTATTTAGGGGTTGGGTCCTGCCTGTGCTCATGAATTCCTTAGACCATGTTATCTATGGAATATCTTATCTTGCTCTCCACCCTGTTTTGCACATCTGCTCTTTTGTAGTCTTGGGAATGCCTTGTTTTTTTGCAAGCTTTCTATGCTTTCTATACGTTGTTACCAACATGTAGCCATGGACATATTGTGCAATATTTCCCTATAATGTGTACCTAACAAATCTGGGAGCTTGAGAGCAGCTCAGGGAGACTTCCCTCAGCCTCCCTCCCTCCTGTCTTTACTTGTGGAGTCTTGAGAAATCTTTTCTACCATCCTAGGCTTTGCTGGACAAAGCTGAAAGCCAAACACACAACTGGTGACCCTGATGTGATAAGCCACACCCGCACAGCATCCTCCCATAATCAAGGTATTTCAATGTAAGAGATGGGACAAATAAGGCTCAGAGAACTTTAAATTACCTAAGATTACAAACCAATTAGTATTATAATCTGGATTCTAACTAGTCTAGCTACAAAGTCTAAATAGTAAGTGATAATAGGAAAATCACTAACCTACTTAATCACTTACTTAATCACTATGCTGTGTTACAATGAGTACTTAAAAGCGTTTGTATTTCTCTCAAATAACTTAATTATTATCAAAGGCTTTTCTACTATAGATTATTATTGTGATGATTTAATTTGTTGTCGCTCTCAATGCTAGAGCATGAAAACTAAGGGCTTCCTTATGCCAAACTTTCTAAAGTGACAGACAACAATTTTAGATGTAGAATAAAAGAAAGTTGCAAAATCTTAAGAAGGACCAGGTCATATAGTGGGACAGAGAACTCCCCTTGAACTCTAATTAAAGAGAAATAAAATTCCCAACAAATAGGTGCAGAGAACCCATTGGTTACATTTGCTCATATGACAAAATTTTGTTATACTCCTTTTACCATTATATTCTTTTTTACTTATCAATTTATTATAACATGCTTTACATCATCTGTGCCTTTATACATGGCTTTATTCTCTATATTAAAATTATTTCAAATGCTTCTATTCATAAAAATAAACTTGCAACCACGTAGGATACTACAGGCCTTAATAACGCTTAGCTCGTAGGAATGTAGTAAATATTAAATGAGTTAATATATGTAAAAATATATAAATCGGTTCCTGCCTAATAAAGAGTAAATATTGGCAACTTTTGTGATTACAAAAAAATATAGTAACGTGTAAACTTATGTTCTCTGAAGGAAAGTTAGTACATTTCTATTTGAAAGAAGGAAGCAATTTTAAAGAGGTAGATAAATATTGGAGGCAATTCTCCACGATTCCCTCTTTCTGCTTGTTTTTTAAGCAAAGGCATGGGCTGATTTTATTCCAGACTATTTTTCAGGGATTTTATGTAGCCAGTAGCCTTGAAAGATGGAGATAGTATCCCCTTCTAGAGCAAAAAGCAAGTTTGTTTACTGTCTAGTATAACAAATATAACCATTCTCTCCAGGACAGAGGTCAGGTAGGTTCATTAAAAAAAAAAATTGGATTTTTTATGTTTGGAGTCTCCCTCCCTGGTAATGCACCCTGTCACTTTAGAGCTCGGAGAATTGGCACAAATGCTAATTCTCTGCTACTGCTATTTGTATATGTAATAAACTCTCCTTTGTCTCTGACTCAGAAGTTTCATGCTTTCTGCCAGAATCCAGGAAAAAATAAAGGCAAACTTTTCAGCTTTCAAGTAGATAAAGGATCCAATCCTTCAGAGTTCTTGACAGAATAATCAGTGGAAACATGGGTTGCTGGAAGAGAAGGGATGAGGATCTTGGAGCCAGTTATCAGAATTTGGGGGAGTCTATGGGAATTTGTAGCAAACATGTCAGCTAAATTTTATAATCAACTATTGCACAATGAATGGTTTTTCACTCCTGCTTATTCGTGAGGGAGACTGAATAGGTTCTTGCAGGCCATAACCAAGATGAGCCTACAGGTTCAAAGACACTTATTGGGCCCCGGTTATTGTTAATGCTGGTCTGCATGGGAGGATCTGGCCAACCTGGTGGTCAGCCTCAGGGACATGAACCCATGTTGAATATTAAATACAGGGAAATAGGTGGGGCGGCTGGGTGGTTCAGTCAGTTAAGCATCTGACTTCAGATCTGATCATGATATGGTTTGTGGATTTGAGCCTCACGTCCGGCTCTGCACTGACAGTGCAGAGCCTGCTCAGGATTTTTCCTCTCCCTCTCTCTCTGCCTTTTCCCATTTCTCTCTCTCTCAAAATAAATTAATTTAAAAAAAAGGAAGGGAAACGTGACTTTTGTGGACACATGCCACACAATTCATTATAACTGGCTGGTTTAATCGAAGATGAAGAGGAGGGGCACGTGTTACTTTTTAAGGAGGAGTAACAACAGCTGTTGTTTTAAAGCTCGGTCCTCCTGCCATCTATCTCGCCATATTAGATCCTTTCATGGACCCTCACTGCTCTAAGGGATATTTGGCCCTCCTGGGCAGATTTCCCCCAGACACAAAAAGTCCTGTGGGAAATCATAAACTAGGGATTGATTTGTGTTCAAACTCTTAGTGCCCCAATGAGCCACTGGAGAATGACCAACGGGCCCAAAGAATTCTATCTAAATTCTTAGGACCAGACCTACAGCTTTGGAAAAATCTCCTAGCCCTTAACTTGAAAGAAGGCAAAAATTTAAGAGATGTTATGAAAATAGGGCAGCAGATGTCTTGGATTAACCTGGACTTCTTATAAAAAAAGTAACTGTGTGAGTCACTTTTAACACCTTTAAACAATATTTTTGTTTCTTTTTTTCAAGGTCATTGTGTATATCCCTGGGACTCTACCTCTTGAGTAGTAGGCAGAAATTAACTTATCTCCCTACTGAAGAGACAGTAACTTGCATCTTAAAGGGTAATCATAAAATGCCTCCAAGTATTTAATTAAACACCACCAGTAGATCATGTAGCTTTGAAAAAAAAAGTACATGCATTTCTCCAGAATCAAACTAGCTATACTTACTCAGGGAAGCTTCTAGAGGACAACTGACTCATTATCTAGGAGCAGGCTATGGCAATTTTCCATCAGAGGGAGTCATTCAACTAGAAAAGATTATATGGAAGTTGTTCTTGACTTTAGCTCAAGTGATCGAAGTCAACATTTTGGCCTCGGAGGGTGTTCAAGTCACCCTCCACTCACTGACTGGTGTTGTAATGAATGATAGAAATGTCTTAGACTTTCTTCTTGCTAGGCAAGCTGGAGTCTGCACAATTACTAGCACATCATGCTTTTCCTTGATTAATGTCTCAGGCCAGGTGGGAAGGTCAACAGAAAAACTTGAGAAAGTCAGCTGCTCTGTTAAGGTAGGCTCTCATGATTTGTGAAATTTGTTCAGTTGGTTAGATTTATGGTCTTGGGGGACATGTGTGAGGCCAACACTACAGATTGGCTTCATGCTGCTCTTTGCAGTATTACTGGTAGTCAATTTGTTAAAGAATTTATGGAACAAACTGAGTGGATTTTGCTCCAGTCTCTATCAGTAAGATTAATCAGAGGGGCGCCTGGGTGGCGCAGTCGGTTAAGCATCCGACTTCAGCCAGGTCACGATCTCGCAGTCCGTGAGTTCGAGCCCCGCGTCAGGCTCTGGGCTGATGGCTCAGAGCCTGGAGCCTGTTTCCGATTCTGTGTCTCCCTCTCTCTCTGCCCCTCCCCCGTTCATGCTCTGTCTCTCTCTGTCCCAAAAATAAATAAACGTTGAAAAAAAAAAATTAAAAAAAAAAAAAAGATTAATCAGAGAGGCCAAGGTAATTATGGGAAAAATCACTGGAAACCAAGATGGTGTAGATACAACAGGTGTATACTGTTGGGTAATAAAATTCTCCACAGATTTCTCATGTTTTTGAACACCTTGCAAAACAAAGCCTTACCTGGTTGTGTTGAGGACTATCTTTTCCAGGATGGGTGTATAGCAAACTGCCTTGGAAAATAGATACAGTATCTCCCTATAGAGAAAAGGGTAGGTTTGCTTACTGTCTAGTATAATAAAGATAATATCTTCCTTTGGGGCAGACATCAGTCAGGCTTCTGTGCAGTATAAGATATCTGGTTCCCTAAATGAGAGTTTCTCTTCCTATAACACAATTTCTAATACATGTGCAGATATCATGTGACCCTTTTTGTTTCATCCTGTAGGAACCGAGGCTCAGGAAACCAGTGTAAATGAGGATACTCTGGCTACTGTTATTTCTATGAGTAATAGATTGTTCTTTGTCTCTGACTCAAGAATCGTGTGTCTTCTTCTAGCTCCTATGAAACTCTGGAAAGCTAACTAGTTACCTTACCAGTAGGATAAAATCCCATGTCCTTCACAGTTCTTAACGTTAGATGTAATGGCTAAAAGATATGAGCTGAAACTCTTCCTTCTCATTACATGGTGCAACATAGTGGTTATCAACGTGGAATTTAAATACAAATCGCCTGAGTTCCAATTACTTATTAACTTTGTCATGAGAGGTAAGTTACACCTCCCTTCTTTGCCTTAGGTTTTGTGGTAGGCAGGGATTGAAGATTTCTGCCTTTGATATATACATCCTGTTTAAATCTCTCCCCTTGAGTGCAGGAAAGACTTGTGAATATAATGGAATTCGACTTCCATTATTAAGCCATTAATCAGTTGTGTTTAAGTTTATGAAAGACAGGATCATCCTGGGTGGAGCTAATGTCACCAGGTCAACCATTTTAAAGATAGCCTTGAGGTCAAAATAAAGAAGCTTTAGAAAGATTCAAAGCAACTGCAGATATTTTCCTTTTGGCCCGGTAGAAGAGAAGCAAACAACCATGTTGCCAACTGTCTATAAAGAGGGTTAGCCTTGAGGAGTTGGGAGCCTCAGCCCTACAACCACAGGGAACAGAATTCTGTTAACATCTGAGTGAGCTTCAAACAGGACTCTGAGGTCCAGAAGAACGTGGAGTGAGCGTGTGACACCACGCTTTTAGCCATGTGAGTTTCTGAGCAACGGATCCAGCCAAGTTGTGCTCAGACTCCTTTACCCTCAGAGACCAAGACATTACAAATTCGTGTTATTTTAAGCTGCTAAGTTTGTGGTAGTTTGTTGCACAGCCTAGAAAACAAATGCAATTTTCTTGTGCCCTGAAACTGTGGTTAAAAACAGTATATTTGCCTCTTAGGTTCCCTGAGAGGATTAAAGGAGTAAATACACATTAAAATGACTTGAAAAGCACTGGCACATAGTAAGAGCTAAATAAAGGTTGGGTCTTATTATACATGATTGTTGTAAATGTGCCAACATTCGCTTTTATATCCTAATAATTCCAGCGGGAGAACCAGGATATGGGAGTTTTTCGCTTACATAAGAAAATGATCATAACTTCTCTAAATCATTTATAATACACTGTGAAGGAATCTGACTACAAGTGAAACGTTAGGTAGAAAAACTATTTTAGTTGCTTACAAGTTTCCTGGAACTCTCTGAAGCAGCCACATGCTTAACATAGCCTGATGCAAACTGTGAAGTAGGCAAAATTGCTCCTTTAGTGTCTAGACCTTCACCATCGCCTCACCACCTTTAAAAGCTTTTAAATATACATATATATGTACTATATATATATGTGTGTGTGTGTATGTATACATATATGTGCATATATATATATCCACACAATTGAATAATTTTAAATGCATGCATAAATGTGACAAAAATATAGATGCTTTCATCGCAGTCAAATTTAGCTCTTTTAGTCTTGAGTTTGGTCTTTCCCTTCCTGTGGCTTCTGCACCTCCCATAAGTGACCTCACCCTTGTTGACATCATATGTTCACCTGCAACCATGAAACGGCTAATATGCATTGAGCTACGTGCATATGCACACACACACACACACACAGAGTTTGTCCTGTCGTTGTTCCCTTCATGCTCACTTTTAATGCTCACTTCTCCAAAAAAGTAGAACTTGTTCTTCCTGCGAATGGTCTCTTGGTGGGGAGATGGGTGGGGTTGTGTCATGGGAGGAGGGCCGAAGTGGAGAGGTGGTAAGAGGCACACGCCAATCTCTGCACTTATACCACAGTAAGGGAGAGTCACTGTTAGGCAAGTGGTTGTCTTCAGGAGAGCACCAGAGTGCTTTCGGTGCAGCAGCTGGTGGTGTTCTGTTGGTCTTCCTCAGACAGCAGTTATCAATGTGATGAAGTACGTGGTCCTCGTGGCCATGTTGCAGCCCTGAACCTCTTGACGTGGCCAGCCAATGACTCTGATTTCTGTATCCAGTTACCTCTTGAAATTTAGGCATAGTTTTCTAGTAGTGTTTGTCAAAATGAAAGCATAAGGCAGAGCTTCATTTACATTTAGGCGAAGCAACAACATCAATGCTGAGATATCAGGATGCTATGGCTGCTGCTGACGGAGATCAACTTTCTATTCCTATCATAAGTCTCTAGAAAAATGACTTTATAAAGAATTAACATCACCGTCCCCTATATGGCCTCAGAAACCAATAACAGGGAGAAGGTGATTGTGAGAAAAGAATATAGATCTTTATCTTTGAGCCAGAGTCAGGAACTATTATGGGTTGAATCATGCCCCCACCCCCTAAATTCACGTGTACAAATGCTAATCCCAAAGCACCTCGGAATGTGAATTTATTGGGAGACAGGGCCTTTACAAATTTATTGATCATTTGCTAATCAACTTAAAATGAGGCGATTAGCATAGACCCGGTTTAGTATGACTGCTGTTTTATATGAAAGGAAAATTTCAGGGCTAAAATGTAGTGAGGGAAAATGCTGTGTAAAGAGACACAAGGAGAAGAGTGTATCTCCAAGCCAAGAGGAGAGGCCTGAACAGACAAGCTTCTACCCTCAGAACCATCAGAAGAAACCAAACCTACTGACACCTTGATCTCAGAACTCTAGTCTCCGCAACTATGAGAGATATCTGTTGTTTAAGTCACCTACGTTGTGCCACTTTGTTATGACAGTCCTAATACAAATTAATGCAGCAACTTTCAGCCCACAGGCTAAATCTGACCCACTGCCTACATTTATAAACAAAACTTTACTGACACACAGGCACAGAAATTTCTTTCCATAGTATCTATGGACACTTCCATACTAAACGAGAGAATTAAGAAGCTGTGAACAGAGACCAAGTGCTGCTAAAATTTTTATTATCTGTCCCTTCACAGAAAAAGTTTGCCAACGCTGACACAGAGTTCTAATCAGACCATCTTTCATTTCCAAGAGGCCCAGCTTCTCAAGTCATTCGCCTTCACCCAAATTCATACCCCTACTTCTCCTTGGGTAAGATTCAATTCCTCCTCAGTTTCTTCTCTATAAATCTTTCAAGATACTTTCTGGATCTCATTGTTTACCATTTAGACCAGTCTATAACATCAAACTTCTCTCTGAATATCCCTTTATCTCTTGCACAGATGCCCAGTTGGTCATGCCCTGTCTAGTTTTCTCAAATATTAATGAATGCATAGTATACATTGGGCAGTATTCTAAGCACTTTCTGTGTATTAGGTAATTGTTCTTCACAAAAACCTAACGGGACAAGTACTAATATCATCTCCAATTTACATGTGAGAAATCTGAGGCACAGCAGGTTCATGTTTATGTAACATGGACAATACCAGACGGTATGACAGAGCCCAGCTACAAACCCAGGCAGGAGGCCCATGATCTTATACTCTTAATTGGTTTGCTATATTTTTCCACATAGTTCCTCCTGTGCCACACATAATGCCAGGTCTACAGCTAGACATGTTACACTACTGGCTCATCTCCACTGGCAGATTATTTCTCTTTACTTATCTTTCCAAATGATTTATCTTTTATTCTTCCTTTGATTTACATGCAATCGGACTATACCACATGTACCCCTCTTATTTTTTGCCACCATCTGACTTCCTATCATCTTCCCTGAATATAAATTTATTAATTTACCGTTAATGAATTAATTTATTGATATATACTTATTAATGTCTTAATGATATATTTATTAATAGATTTATTAATCTTTGTGTTTTTATTACTCTTACATAGCCACAATCTACACCTGCTTAAGCCCAACTAGCAGTATATCTCATGTCTGAGATCTCTTCAGCTCTCCAATACCAACAGCTTCATCTCTGCTCCCAGAAAGAGACTTTTCCTTCTATTTACTGAAAAAATAAACATATACTTGGAGGGAACCTCATCAGCTTTCTACCAATATACCTGCACCTGTACCAATATGCCGTGTGAACTTACACATCTGGTCTCAAAGACCCAGATTTCTAATTTCATATGGAACTCAACCCTTCTTTTTTTACTCAAAGCCTTTGAGCCTGCAATTATCTTTCTCTTGACTGATCATTTTTTTTTTCTTTTATGTATCATTTCCATAACCATTCAAAGGTGTGGTAATATCTATATATCCAGCTTAAAATAAAAGCACCTTCCTGGAACTTACATCCTTTAGCTATCAATCAAAATTTTATTGCCTCCTGTGAGCAAAACACCTCAGAGGTTCTTTCTAGATTTTCACTTCAAGCATGGTAGAATAATCCCTCCCAAAGAAAACAACATAAACATGCGTTTTTTTTTTTTTAAATGTCAAAGCAAATATTACACTGGACAGAAGCAAGCAAGGAAGACTTTATTATGCAAAAATACTGCAGTAAGAGAGAAATGTTAGAAAAGAATCTGAGCTCAACTCTACTGACAAAAGGCCATAGGGTTTTTAAGAGCTGAGGGCAGGGGGAGATTTCAGGCCATCTGTGCTCACTAATTGGCTTTACCCAAAGGGAAGATAAACTTTCTCTATCTTGTGCCAGGAGGTAGTTTTACTACTTGGAGCCAGGTGTCCCACTTTTTCCCCCAGAAATTAGGTTCCTACCCTCCTACTGAGACAGGGAAATAAGGGATCTATCTTCCTTGATGACATTTCAAAGAAATGGTTCCTAGGTCCTTGAGAAGGATTCCTGGGCTTTTGCAAAACTACAAGAGCCTTTTAGAAAGTATTTCCATAGCAAAAGACAGGAGCCTGGAGTCAGGAAGAATCCTATCTAAAGTTTAGTCAGCTGAGGGGAATTTTAAGGCCCTTTTGGTCACAAGCTTTCAGCAACACACAGCACAGGAAGGATTACCTGATATTTGGAGGATTGTAGGCAATGCTGTAGTCTTAGCACTTTGTTGAGGACGCAGAGATCCCAGTTACTGGCTACTGAAGGGGGGGAGTGTAATTTGCAGGGCAAAGTAACTTAAAAGATGGAATTTCACAGGGAACTGAGGGAGAAAAGAGGTTGTTCCAGAAGTTTGCATAAACAGTCTTCTCAGCTCCCTGACTGGGAGGGGCGGGGGGCAGGATCAGCAGGCACAGACAAGACTTTGAAGCCCAGCAGAAATCACCAATGACCTTGAGAGCTGAACAGTGAAAACAGAGCAGACTGAGGCTGTTAGGTTTCCAGTCTGACCACAGGAAGAGATTCAACCTAGTACTACAGGTATTTAGGTGAGGTGTAGGAAGGTCTCTGTTACAGCACAAAGAAACACACCCTACAACAACATTCACAACTCAAATTGGCCTGCTCTAACAAAGAATAAAATCCAGCTGACCAGGTAATAGACCAACATGAAAAGGCCTAGAAACTAAAAGTGCAATTGCTTGAGCGGGTAGCCAATTCAGCCTTTCTATTCTTTCTTACCGCTTCCCCTCTCCCCTGTCTCACCTCTATGGTTTCATGGGGGGAGTTTCCTATGACTTGTGAAGTGAGGTGAGAAAAAGTCATCTTCTTGTTCATCTTGACACCTCCCTGCATGTACCTGCGTGGTAAATAAGCACTGCCTAGAAACAGGATACTTCTGTACTTCATCCTAACTGAGGGGTGACCCAGAAAGAAAGCGCTGAAGGAAAATAGTCCCCAGTGTTCACAACTTCACATGACAAAGTAAGTGTCCACCTAATTAGGAGACATAGCCTGATATGTTGCTCTATACTGATCTATTACCAACTAAAAAGCTAAAAAGTTGAAACTTTGATCAGGAATTTGAAGGAACATCATTGAAAAATTGATTATCAGGAGGCCCGGAGGACCAATTTGGTCTTGGCTTCGAGGGCTTTTGTACCCAAAGTGGCTTGGTTGATAAGGATGGAGGTGATATATAATTGAAGAATAATTATAGATTTAATGTACATATGTAAAGAAAATTCCTCAAAAATTCTTTTATCATGAATCCTGAAGATGTTCTGACCAATATAAGTCACTTAAAGATCTTGATTTCAGAATGTGAAATAAAATATTTGATTTGTTGTAAAACAAAATAGTCTGAAATACACTAAAAACTGGTTTTTAACATGTATACACATATACATGAAATATATTAAAACAAATATGTTTCTATTACTGATATTTTAGTAATAAATACATATTAAATACTTCATTGTTTTAGAAATAGCAATAACCTACTTGTAATATTTACAAGTGACTTCCATTTTTACATACATTTTTTCCATAACACAAATCAATGCTGTGAATTTTCAGCTTTTCTCCTAAAGAAGAGACCAGTTTAAAAGAAATAGCAGCAGGAAAAATAAAGCCTGACTCTTTAAAGAATGAATTCTTAAGAAGATTAATGTAAAAACAAATCCTAAAGGAACATTTCTGACACCAAGTATACTAAGGAGCACTAGATTATCTTTAAAGTACCTGGGGCTGAGAAAAGGGCAAGGGTGGAATTGTTCATTACAAGGGTATTTCTTGAGCAATGAAAAAAAAAACCTGTCAAATGAGAAACACCAGTAAAATTGTCTTGGGTAACTTCATCTATTCCCAGAAATTTCTCCTTATCCCCTCTTACCAAACACATTCCATCTCTCTCACCCTTTCATCTGTCCCTACAGATCCTCCCTTCCACTGACCTAAGAGTCTACACTATCATATTCTGAATTATTCTCGTTTTCTTTTCTATGCTTAATTTAGCCCTCCTTGGTCCTGTTCATCAAGGACTGCTGATCACAAGCATAGTTTTTCAATAGGTTAAATCACTAAATACATGCACACATACATACATACTTGTCAATTTATCAGCCATCAACTCCCAATTGTCCTTAATTCAGTTAAAAACTTTGCCATTCTAGAAGGCCTTTCAATCTTCATTTTCATTCATTGACAATATTAGTCAATTCTTAAGACATAAAAGTAGCTAAAAGGGAAACTGATCATATATAAACCAACTATTCAGAAATGAACATGGTCATGTCTGGATGAAGATAATCTTCCAGTTTATCTTCTATGGACATGATACTGAATTTGGGATGAGACCTGCCTTCTTGGGTTGTGGCTCATGGCCAAATCAAACTGAGAATACAGGATCTAGGTACCACACATTCTCAAGACAGCTGCTGACAGCTCCTTCCCCTCTTCATAAGGGACAGGGGTTGAGGAAGTAAAAAAGAAAGTCTTAAAGGCAGTACTGTCCCTAAACTATAACGGGTCCACCTGTACGGGAGGCCATGCATTTTTAGAGAGTCTGCTCTGGCCCTCCTCTGAGACAACTTGCCAACTCCACCCCAGTGCCTAAAACACCTACACATGCAGACACACACACATACACACACACACACACACACACACACATACACACACTGATCCTGGAGTCTGTGCCTAGGGAATGTCTCCATGTAAATCTTGAGGCCTGTGGAAAGGTAAATACAAACTTAAAAAGAAAAGATAAATTCTCCTAGTTGAAAATAAGAGAGGAGACGCCCATTCCTTTTCTTGGAGAATTTACTTTACAAAACCTCTAAGTTCTCAGTCTGTATTTTTGAAATATGTGTAGAGGTCCCTGGGTGGCTCAGTCAGTTGAGTGTCAGACTCTGGCTCAGGTCATGATCTCACGGTTTTTGAGTTTGAGCCCCACGTTGGGTTCTGTGCTGACAGCTCAGAGCCTGGAACTTGCCTTGGATTCTGTGTCTCCCTCTCTCTCTGCTCCTTCCCCACTTGTGCTCTCTCTCTCTCAAAAATAAATAAATATCAAAAAATTTTGAAATATGTGTAAATCTTTCTTTTAAAATATTTATTATTTATTTATTTATTTATTTATTTATTTATTTTGAGAGAGAGAGAGAGAGAGAGAGAGAGAAACCCAAGCAAGCTCTGCGCTGTTGGCGTGGAGCCTAAGGTGGAGATTGATCTCAAGAACTGTGAGATTATGACCTGAGCTGAAATTAAGAGCTGGAGGCTTAACGGACTGAGCCACCCAGGCACCCCTGTGTAAATCTTTTAAAAGCTAAATAAGCCTCTTCCCAGCTTTAGGACCAAGGGATGTCTTTCTCAAGGACCTGGGACCCACTGTCTGAAATACAGTCATCAAGAAATACAGCACCCCTTTCTCCTGGTTTCTGTGAGAGGGTAGGAGCCTGACTTCTGTGGTCACCTTGCTCTAAGTTGCAAAACTACCCCTTGTCAAAAGATGATGAAAAGTTTGTTTCTACTTTTGCAAAAGCTAAGTAGCTAACCCAGATGGTCACCACTACCAAGTGATCTTAGGATAAACTGTAAATGACAAATGGTATTTTCAAATTTCAACCAGTTATGTTGATCTTGAGAACATGCCTTTGCAACCTCTTAGTGGATTGCCTGAGATGCACATCACATTTCAGCTTAATGATTATTCAGTTTTTTTTTTTTTAAATTTTTTTTAACGTTTATTTATTTTTAGGACAGAGAGAGACAGAGCATGAACGGGGGAGGGTCAGAGAGAGGGAGACACAGAATCTGAAACAGGCTCCAGGCTCTGAGCTGTCAGCCCAGAGCCCGACGCGGGGCTTGAACTCACAGACCGCGAGATCGTGACCTGAGCCGAAGTTGGTCACCCAACCAACTGAGCCACCCAGGCGCCCCAGATTTTTCAGTTTTAAAGCTGTTTTCTTTGTCTTCTACCTTTGTGAGATATTTCTGGATTCAGAGGAGATTTTGTTTTTAATGATATTTTTCAAACACTCAAAGACCCCTTTTTGATCATATTTGAAGAAGCTAAAACCACTTAGTTTTCAGCACGGAGTCCCCAAACCTGTATTACAGTTTACTTACCAGAAACAGATTTCCCAAGGGAACCAGGTGCACAGTCTGAAGTATGTTGGGTGTCCAAAGCTTGTCTATTTGGGAAGGCTTGTGCCCACACAGCTGTTTTCTTATATTCTAAGTGCTAAGAGAACCCTCCAAGTGCTGAAAGTAGCTTGGGTGTGACAGAGGAGGATGGGCCACTGCCTGGTGTACATGGGGCTCTCTCCTCCTTGCCATGTTCCATCTCCTAGGAGCAGGAACATCCTAAGTTCAAACTTGGCCTTATAGTCCTAGATTCCTAACAAAACCCAAAAGTAGGAAGGGAGGCTTCCTGTAGGGCACGTGATAGATTTTGCCTGGCTTGTGACTTGAAGTCAAGAGAGCCTTTGAGATGGCCTATCTTTGGATTGTTTTTGATGTTGGATGTCCCTAAATAGTGGGGATGGAAGAAGGATAATAAGTGGAAAAACAGTCAGGCCTTAGGAAGAAATGGAAAGAGGCCACCATAGAGTAAAAGGCCATAAGTGTTTATCCCAAAGATTTTCCCAAGCAATTAGAAAAAGGCTAAGGGAACATGTGGTATAGTCTGTTCCTTTACACAAAGCATTCTATTTTGTCTTTATGAAGGCATATTTATCACAGTAGGAGAAGAGAACATAATATATTTTACAGCCATTTTTCTTAATTTGAAACTTGTAACTATTTAGTCTTATGATACAAGGGATTCAACGTGGACTATTGCACATGACACAATAAGGACAGACTGTTGAGGAGAATCATTTGCAAACATGGGCAACCATCCTGTGTGAAGCAGAGTCTGGCACATTTCTCACTGGCCCAAGCCCACTGGTGTTTCAGAATCTCCATGCCCTCTCTAGCAAGGGCATTGAGTGAGGAGAAACAATGGTATGAGCCTTCTAAAAGGACCTTGACATGTGGTCCCTGGAGTTGTGGACATAAATTAAAGAGACCAGTGCCTAATTACTTGTCTGCAGGTTTAAGAAGGAGAGATATATGTTATCATGGTGCATAAGCACCTGAGAGGAAAAATGGGACTAAACCCACATACCCAAACCTCTCAGCCATTCTCTGCACAAAAGAGGCCCTGGCTTCTCTGATGTCCACATGTGAAGGAGCCAGGGAGCTGGAGGAGGGCCAACAGGTTAGGACTGCTCTCGAGTGACCTCTAGCAAAGATGCACAAAGCCCCATCTTATCAGCATGAGCTGCCAGCAGTGGACGGAGAGAGAGAGAGAGAGAGAGGGAGAGAGAGAGAGAGAGGAACACAGTTAAAATTAGTAATCTCAGAAATATAAAACCAATATATACTCACGTAAGTTGAGATACCTCAATAAAACAGAAAGGGATTTACATGTATGTAAATGGTATCCCACAAAAGCATTGTTTTGCTGTAATGTTTTATACTTTCTTCATGTTAATTTGTATTCCTCAGTTTCTCTAGAACATGGTTCGTCTCAAAGTGCTGTCCATAGTACTGCACTAGCATTGTATAAACACTTTCCATTTTAGTATCCGTACAGGTATGTTTCTCTTTCTCCTATAATAAAAGAGGATTATTTCTCCCCACTTGGATCACATTCCTTTTAAAGAGCCTGCTAATGCAACACGGTGTAAATTCAAATCCTAACCTCCTCATTCCTCCCATTTCCTGTCCTCTTGGAATCACTTTTCAACTTAATATCTCATTTCTGTGAATAGTACCGCAATTCCAATATCAGGCTAAAGTAATAAAGCCACTTTTGACAGTTGGGTTTCTCACAATCTCAATAGATAATATGTCTCTAATATCTTTTTATTTCAGCCTCAAATACTCTATATTCAGACTTTTTTTTGTACTAACCACAGCCATATTTATGACAAAATTCAGAAATAACGTGTTTTTTTCCTATTTATACAAATCTTGCTGTTGGCCTATCAACTTATAATAGCAATATATTATAGCACTTAAAAGGCATCCCACTAGCTTTCAAGGCCTTCCATATCTATGCAATACATGTCACTTGGTTTATTTGTTTTATTGTAAAACCATTTATGTCCCATAAAAGGAGTTCTCAACAAACTTTTCATTTGTCACGGCTGTCCAATTTAGTTTCTAATATATATCTTCTCTTCTAATTTGTTTTTCTCATTGTTTCTCAACCCCAAATGCTCTATTCATGGTGACTGCTGTTTCTGGCCCTTGTCACCCCCTCCTCTTCTCTGACACCCAAACCCTAATCCCTTTTCAAAGGGCACTGAATTTTTAATGTCTTTATTAAGCCTCATCTGACTGCTTACATCCATATTAACCTCCTTGAAAATAGAAATAATTCCAGTTATTTAGATGGGATTTTCTATAAAGGAGTGTTTAAACATGCACGGGAGGAATGAAAAGGCAAAAAAAAAAAGGAACCAGGAGTTACCACAGATTTAGAAGCAGCCAGGATTCCTACATGTGCAGAAAGAGAGAGAGAGAGAGAGAAGAAGAAGAAGGGGAAGAAGAAGAAGGAGGAGAAGGAGAAGTTGGTGTCATTAAAAGGCCAGGGTAGCTGGTACTCAGACCTCTTATGAGGCTCCCCCTCAGCCCAGGGCAGCCTGTTCTAGCATCTTCAAATATAGGGAAATGAGATCGGTTCTGTGAGATGGCAGGGGAAAGAGGAAATTGGAATGAACAAGTACTGAACACAGCTGCCACTGTCAGGGTAAAGAACATTAGCTTGGGTAATGCTGAAAGAAATAGACAGCAAAGAGCCCTCTGTTCCTAGTATTGCCTCCTATTGGAAGAACCTTTGGTTGAGTCAGTTGACATAGGACAAACACGATATGGAAAGTCCCAGGCTGACCATCACAAAACAGTATAAAAAGGTGATTTGCAGGTTAGAGAAAGTTGCTGTCGAACCTGCACACTAATCAAGCTTTCAACATATCAGGGAAATTCATGCTGAGTTGTATACTGCATATATATTTGAAATGTTATTCTTGCTTAGAAACACAGCAGACAATGCCAAGTACATTTTGATTAAACCCATGTATTTGTAAAAATTTACAAAATCAAAAGATGACTTATAAAAATAATTACATTTTCCATATAAGCTGCTGATTAACAAATTGACTTACATGCGTCATATATCTTTCAGGCTGTTTAGTGGGTATTCGTCAAGATCAATCACTCCCTAAACTAACTCTCTATGTTATTTAGATTTATATATACCTTGATTATCTTGATTTCGTGTTTGAATAGATGATGCAATTGTGTTAACATTTACATTTGAAATCAAGTTTTTAAAATTACTCCAAGAGTACATATATCACTAATTATTGTCCCACCCTTACTGGAGATTTCCAGACGTACCATCTAAACTACTCTCAGCAAATTGTAACATTTTGCATTACTGCATATTCAGCATTTTAAGCATATCAGCAGCACATGCCCATAGGGACTATATATTTTAAGATGCAATATTAAATCATTCAAGGCAATAAAATTATATTAATGTTTTAATTAGAGCATTAAATGGCTTCATTTGGTATTCCTGCTGTCACAAGGTCATTTAATCATCCTCTAACAACCTGACATTATGTCATTTTAGTCTATCTACTATGTGTAGTCTAAAATAAACACTTCCAAATTTTGGATTTCACCCCAAATCTAAGTGGATAAACCAAGGTAAGAATTATAGCTCTTTGTATGACTCAGAGATCTCTAAAGCAACAGAACCAGTAGGATATAGAAAAAGATTTATTATAATGAATCAGCTTATGCAGTTATAGAGGCCAAGAAGGCCTAATATCTGCTGTCTGCAAGCTAGAGACCTTGGAGAGCTAGTGATATACATGCTGGTCTGAAAGGCAGCAGGCTCTAGACCTAAGAGCTGATGTTTCAGTTTAAGTCCAAAGGCCAGAAAAGATCAATGTCCAGATCATGCAGTCAGATAGGAGGAGTTTCCTCTTATTGCAGAGCCATCCTTTTTGTTCTATTCAGGCTTCAAATGATTGGATGAGCTCTTCCCCCATTATTGAGGGCAATTTTCTTTCTTTCTTTCTTTCTTTCTTTCTTTCTTTCTTTCTTTCTTTCTTTTTAAGTTTATTTATTTATTTTGACAGAGAGACAGCATGCCAGCTGAGGAGGGGTAGAGAGAGAGAATGCCAAGCAGGCTCTGTGCTGTCAGCATGGAGCCTCATGTGGGGCTTGATTCCATAAATCCCGAGATCATGACCTGAGCCAAAATCCAGAGTCAGAAGCCCCCCCAGGCACCCCTTGAGGGCAATTTTCTTTACTCAGTCTAATTCAAATGTTAATTTCATCTAGAAACACCTTCACAGAGGATGTTTCCCAAATACCTGGGCACCCTGTGGCCTAATCAGGTTGACACATGATATGGACTGAATGTTTGTGTCCCTTAAAAATTAATATACTGAAGACTTAATTTCCAAGGTAACCACATTTTGAGGTGTGGCTTTGGGAAATTAATTAAGTTAGATGAGATCATGAGAGTGGGGACCTCATGATAGGGTTAGTGCTCTAATTAGAAGAGACACCAGAGAACTTTCTCTCTCTCTTCCATGTGTGGACACAGCAAGAAGGCAGCCATCTGCAATAGGAACTAGGTCAGCCAGCTCTTTGACATTGGACTTCACAGCCTCCAACCTGTGAGAAATAAATTTCTGTCGTTTAGTCCATCTGGTCTATGGTACTTTGTTAATACAGCCTGAGCAAACTAACACAAAAATTAACCATCAAAATATGTAATCGTATGTAAATAAGAAGAGGAAGAGGGGAGCCTGGGTGGCTCAGTCGGTTAAGTGTCGAACTTTGGCTTAGGTCATGATCTCACACTTCATGGGTTCGAGCCCTGTGTCGGGCTCTGTGCTGACATTTTGGAGCCTAGAGCCTGCTTCATATTCTATGTCTCCCTCTCTTTCTGCCCCTCCCCTGCTCACGTGTTGTCACTCTCTCTCTCTCAAGAATGAATAAAACATTGAAAATTAAAAAAAAAAAAAAAGAAGAGGAAGAAAATGCTGAAAACAGAAACGCTAGTGGGTTCCATAGAAAGGGTACTTACTGGGTAATCTAAACTGCAAAATAAGATTGCTTGAAGGATTTTAAAGGAGGAATTTAGAAGCTGCCTTTAGAAGGCAGGTGCTCTTTCCTGCCTCAACATCAAAGCTGCAAGCAGTAGATGAAAAGTTACAGGTTCTGTTGGTTATAGACTCAACACAATCAAAACTTTAATCATATGGAGTTGTTGATTCAGATATGTTCTGGGCTTACCGCAACAGATACACTGAAACTGATGGTGTGGTGCCGTCGTGAAAACGGGATCTACACATAGAAATGAATGCAGTTTGCCCTAGTCTAGTTCCCAGGATGTCTGCAAATAGCTCTATGCCCTAGCTACATTTCCCAAGGCAAGAGATTGGAAGATATTTTTCTGTAAAATTTTATTGGCCAATGGGAAATAACTCCAAAAAATGGCATTTGGGCCCCTCTGTTAAAACAGTAAATCCAGGGCGCCTGGATGGCTTAGTTAGTTGAGTGCCAGATTCTTGATTTCCCAGGGTCATGAGATCGAGCTGCATCAGGCTCCTTGCTGAGCTTGGAGCCTGCTTGAGAGTCTCTCTCTCTCTCTCTCTCTCTCTCTCTCTCTCTCTCTCTGCCTCTTCTCCTGCTTGCACGCTCTCTCTTTCTAAAATAAAATAAATAAATAAAAAAGAAAACGCTCCTGCTGGGTTCTCATATTGCCCGATTAGCATCTTTGTGTTACATTATTAACTGTGAAGGCACAACTATGCAATTTTTAATGTTTTCATGAACTTCTTAGTTTTTTCCCTGCTTGGTACAAGGCAGGGTTGTATTTTCCTACTGATTGAATTTAGGCATGGAGCAGGACTGCTTTGGTTAGTAGACTGTGAGTCGAGTAGATTTTTTTCTTTCTGGACTGAAACATTAAGAGCTTATTTCTGTCATAGTCACTGGCCATGATCTATAACTGCCACCCCATCAGCCAGGTCACTGAGTGAACATAATGATAACACAGAGCAGATCCCCAAAGCCAACTTTGATGAACAGATAGTAAGAGACCTAAATTAAACTTTACCTTATTGCTAAGAATGTGGAGACATTTTTTTATTTCAATATAATGTACTTATCCTTACTGACATAACAATGAAAATTCCCAAAGACATTAGAGGAAAGCCTTTAATGAAAGACATATATCAAAGCAAATAAAAGGGAAAAGAAATAATTTACAGAAAAAGCAGATATACTTTGAGAAAAAGAAATTTCAAAATAGAAATCTTAGAGTCATAGAAAAATACAAAACATGTTGGGCATTAAAATAAAGAATATTTAGATAACGAGTATCTCTTTGAAAATTAAAATAAAAAAGGAGACATACAAAATATGCTAAGATGTAAGTTGGGAAATTCTCAATGGACTAGGGAAAAGTAAAGATTCTTTTAAAGGTAAGAATAAACTTACAATGTTAGCATTCTGCAACATTCTCATGAGTTGCACAATACAATTAAAGAAAGAGGAAATATAAATAAAATAAATAAGAAAACTTTCCAAAATTAAATAATACAAATGATTCCATATTGAAATGAAATGGCAATTGAAACATAAATAGTTTATCCTGAATAAACAAAGGATAAAAAAAACAATTTACAACCTCATATCAAGACACATCAGTGCGAAATTTGAAATTATCGAGGCAGGAAAATTTAACTGGCTTCAAACTTCTTAAGAGCACAACTGAAGTATACAATGTCAAAGAAAAGAAGCCTGTATACAACTCTGAGAGAATATTCTTTACAATTCTAATGTGGTAAAGCCATCAGTCATGGGAAAGTGTTAACTACCTCCAGTGTAAGTATTCTCAGGAAGTTACTGGAGATGGTGTTTGATCCACTTGAGGGAATAAATTAAGAAAGAGGAAGATAAGGAATACTGTCTTTGGGGACAGGTGATCCAGCAAAGGTGGAGGCAAATGAACTTTCAGAGAGATGGACAATGAAAATGCTCAGGAAGAAAGCTGTATAGAATGACAAAGGAAGACACCAGGAGATATAGCGCAAGGGGGAGTAAAAAAGAAAAAAAAGGAGGGAGGAATATAAGGACAGAAGGAAGAAGAAAAGCTTTAAAACATTGTCTTTGAAAGTAATGAGATTTTTCATATCTACCCATGTTTTAAAGTTGATTCATAATAAGTACATAAAATTAGCAAATGAAAGAAATGAAACAATTATAAACTTTATTGAAGAAAATAGATCAATAGGAACAATGTAATCATAGCATTCCCTGTGACTAAAATTCGAATATTTACTCAGAAAAGATAATAAAAACATTGAACATTGATATCAAAAAGGTGGTATAATTTTGGGGGGAAGAATTAGAAAAATGAAATAAATACATGCATGTAGGCAATACATCTTTAATACATCTTTTAAAATTTTTAAAAAAATGTTTATTCATTTTTTGAGAGAGAGAGAGGGAGAGAGAGAGAGAGGGACTGCAAATGGTTGAGGGGCAGAGACAGAGGGAGACACAGAATCCAAAGCAGGCTGAGCTGAAGTCAGACACTTAACAGACTGAGCCACCCAGGCGTCCCGAGAATTTAATACATCTTAAACCTCATTACATATTAATATCAATATGTAACATGTAAACATGTGATGAAAAGCGAGAAATAGTAGTAAATTTAGAAGTATGGAAGCACATAGCAGGAAAAGGAAGTTGGTGATTTTAAAGTGATTGTGGGGAAAATGAATTTAAAATGAGATCAAAAGTGAGTGGGGAAAATGAATTTAAAATGAGACAGAAAGAAAAAAAAAAAAAAGAAAAAAAAATTAAAAATAAATAAATAAATAAAATGAGACAGAAAGTGAGTGGTGGATTCTTATAATTTTAAGCAAAAAAGTATTGTTTTTGATTTTTTATATTCTGAATATTCATTCCTCTAATAAAAATGCCATATGATAATTGAAATAACTAAACAGCCTAAAAGTTTTTTGAATATATAAATAAAAATATACTTATTATTCACCTTTGGGAAGAGATTTTGATAGAATTTGAATAAAATAAAAATAATGGTATTACTTAATGGAATAAATCAATCAATCATGAATTTATTTGTGCATGCTTATAATATATTATTTTAATTTTTTTTTTACTTTTCATTTACTGGAAAAATAATATGCACAAAGTCCAATAAAATAAAACTCTGTCAAAAAATTATATTATAGCGACAATTTTAGGATATTTAGGACAATTTAGGACATTTATAGGATATTTTACTTAAAATATTTTTTGAATGTTGTTATACAACTATTTTAGTAATGGAGTCAAACTGAAAACCATTTTAAGAAAAATAGAGATAGAATTATTGAACAAAAGTCATAAAAGTATCTATACAGAATATCCGTAATTTGGTTAATTCACAGACAAAAGATCTGAAAATGTGGGCTCCAACTATTCATGTTTACCAGCGCTTGAAGTTCACACTTACTATTCTATACAGTTCTTAATATTGTATATTTCTTTACAAAGAAGTTTTACACCTCAAGAAATCATATTAAATCTTTTAAGGATCAAAATGAAAACCATAAACAAAAAGTTTAATTTTCACATTTTGGAGGATCTTGTGCCCACATTAAAGGCTCAAAATTCAGGAAAACATAGTGGCCTTGAAAAGAGCAATGGGCATCCCAATAATTACGACTAAAGTCTCTGACTAAAGTCTTAGATGTAGCCTCAGTCCTTCCTCTGAATTTCTGATGGTCTGTAGTAACTCCTCTGAATTTCTGATGGTCTGTAGTAACTCCAGAGGATAGACACATCCCTGTGGAATACAAATTTTACCACAATGGAATAGAAATATGTTTCTGTTGTGTCCAAAAGAAACTAAACGGCTATAGTATAATAAAATATAATAAATTATACATTTACCTTTTGCGATATAGAATCTTACTTGATAAATATTATTAAATTTGATCTGTAATTATTCATCTGAGTGTATAAACAATGAATACATTCAGATTGTGTATAAATAAAACTATAGATGATTACAATAAAATATTCTGGATATAAATTCATACAGTGTCTGTGTTATGTTAAAATTTGCCTGCATGTACGTACTTATAAAAGCAAATATGGTTTATCATTTGCATACTAGCAATTAAATCGTAAAATGCATGTCAGTGTTGTATATGAAGGATTGTCTCTAAGGACTACTACTGGTTAGCCTGGTTTCATAATTATATATGCTTAATGTGACAATACAATAATTAGCACACTTGGTAATTTAGCTAATATTTCCCCTGGTCAGCCTGATTAAGGACATATACCATATATATTAGTTGTACTATGTCCAGTAATTATAATTTATGCAATGTGTAAATACACATAGTTTAAAGGATGCAATGCAGAGTTACATAATGAGTTATAGAAGAGAAGGGTAATAGAAATCAGAACCCAACAAGGAACTATACTTAATTCTGCCCTAATAATATTTTTTGCTGCAGATATTGAGTTCTAGTAAATCTTTTGCATGCCATTATACTATTACAAATATGAAATTAAATACTTCTAGTATTTGTAAATGCAATATATTTACATTTATTCATCTTAATGTTAATGAGAAACACATATATATTTTAGATCTGTTTCTAACAAGCCTTAATAAAAATTTAGTACAGAAATACCTTGAGATTATTTTTCCAAGCTCAACAGGCAAATTTGCAAGTTTTATGAATCTGTTCAGACACAGCACTGGTAATGCAGATGTTTTATACAAAAGATATCCTGATCTTTCATTTATATTTTTCTTTTTCATCAATATCTATAAATATATTTCTTCCACTTACGATTCTGTTTTTGAAGCTAAACTTTTTTAAAAGTGTGTTTTACTTTTTGTGTTGTATGTTTTGTTTGTTTGTTTACTTATTTATTTTTTTAATTTGAAAGCGAGAGAGCACATCTGGGTAAAAGGGCAGAGGAAGAGAGAGAGAATCTTAAGCCAGCTCTACACTATGCGGAGCCTGACGCGGGGTCTGATCTCAAAGACCCTGGGATCCTGACCTGAACTGTAATCAAGAGTCAGATGCTTACCTGACTGAGCCATCCAGACACCCTTGTGTTGCATTTTAATAGTATATTTATTATCACCAGCTCAGGACTCGTTCTTCAGGATCCCAGAGGGCCCTATTTTAGGGATGTAATCTACCCCAGGACAGTTACTGAAGCTACAGAATTTGGCATAACTCTAACCTATGTGGAAGAACAAGGATCAGTTTCATATATTTCCTAACTAATTAGTAGTGTAAAAATATCAAATGAGTGGTTAGATGAAGACTATTTTGCATACCGTTAAGAAATACTCATAGCCCATTGCTTGGGACCAGCAAAGAATAATTAGGTAAAGTCCTACCATTGACCTCTATTAGCCTTAGAATGTATAATGATGCATATCTTTTTTAATGAATTAGGGGAGTATTGTGTTTCAGAAATGATCAAGAGGTTTCTGATAAGAAGTTGATAAGAGGTCCAGGAAGATGATGGCTTACGATTGTTTGTAACTGCATTTAATTACAATTATTTGTAACTGCAATTAGATTTGACAGTATGGATATGATTGGTAGTCTCAGCTAAAACTTTGTAAAGGAAACATGGCTATAAAAAAAATCACCCACCCAAAAAGATGGTTAAAGAAAATAATGACAAATTTAATACAATATTCTAGGTAGAATTCTAAGATGACCCCTCACATTTCGTTCAGTGCTGAGGTGTACCTTTAATGTATAATCACTTCCCTTTAAGTGTGAATGAGGTCTTCAAATATGATGCAGTAGTCACTCTCATACTTAGGTTATATTATATAACAATAAAGGATAATCAGATCTATAATTACATTTTGGTATATAAGACTACTTAGCAGCAGACTAGAGAGAATTGCAACACTGCCAGTCTTGAAAAGGTAAACTATCATATCGTGAGTGGTTCTATGGAGAAGGGCACATGGCAAAGACTTCACTGCAGTCTTTAGGAGTTGAGGACATCTAGGAAGAAAATGGGACTTCGGTCATGCAGACACAGAAACTGAACTCTGCCAACAATTGCATGAACTTGGAAGAGGATCCCAGGCCTCAGGTGAGATCTCAACCCAGTTACTCACCACTTGGATTCCTAAACCCTAGAAATTGAGAAATAGCAAATCTGTGGTTTTATTCAAGCTCTGAAATCTGTAATAATTTGTTACGCAGAAATGGAAAACTTTGAAGTATCCAATATAAACAATGGACACTCAAAGGATAAGTTTCCTGAGAAGAGAATCACCCATTGCTCAGGTGGAAATATTTTCTTTGAGTAGAAAAAAGGATAAAATTTCTATTATTAAATGAGTAAAGGAAGACAAAGCGGGTGCTATGACTTTGTCTACTTGAGATATGGAATGGAGAAAGGCAGGGTAAAGTTAGAGAAAGCTCTTTTGAAAAGCTTCAAAGACTTACTTATAGCAACTTTGAGAAATTAAACCAACTATCTAATTGGAGCATCAGAACCATAGCAAGAATCATAAAAGAAAATATCCTATAACGTTGAAGCAGACTTTTGGGACCCTGATTATTTTCTCCATAGCACAAAAAGAGAAATACCTATGTGTGCCAAAATAGTGGACACTGTAATATATCATTCAAATTCTACTTCAGCGTGGAAGCAACTTTCTCCCAGTTGCTGGGAGTGAAACCGGATGACATGTCTAGGCTTTCAGCCCTCTTTTTGAATTGTCATTTGCTAAAGAAATTTACTTTGCTCAATTGACCCCTCATTTCTGCATCCAGTGATTGATCTTTATGGAAGGACAAGATCTAGTCTCTTGTTCCACGCAACACATGTCTCCCTGAAGTGCTATCCATTTTCAGTATCCCTGCACAGTCAGCTAAAATATCTCTACTGCATTGACATCAAGTTTCTCCCTCTGTCCAATCATGTTTTTTTTTCTTCCCCATACATGTTGATATTTAAAGCACTGGCTAATAAATATACTGGATGCTTATTTTCATCTCAGATTGTTCTTTCTACAGAAACAGATAGATTGTGAGATTGTTCCAGAAGTGGGCCGAGAAATCATACACCATGATAGGATATTGGAACTGGATCACTATTTGTTGGCTGGTAATAAGGGCATCACTAGGTGGTTAAACATGGACAGTGCTTGTTCCTGATGTATGTTAGCAGTGTACTTGTTAAAATTTTCACCAGTATCAAAATATGATGTTATGCCATTGGAAAGACATGCACTAACAATTGTACTGTATCGGTGATTTGAGAAATATTGCAGAGATAGTAATTATAAGGACAATGGAAATGGATGGCTAATGAAGAGAGAGAAAAAAAAAACAGACTGAGGATGCTTAATCATTACTTGAAGTCTTTATGTAATTGCCAATGATAAATTTGGCAGCTTATTAAGAGACATTCATCTCCATCAGCTAGAGAGCAAACAAAGTTCAGGACTAGGCTCACAGAAAAAGCTGAGTTTTAGAGAAGTTTAAATTCTCAACCTAAACATACATGTTATGCTAAGGTCCAGGCTTGAATGGGAAAGAATGAGACCCTGTGACAAGAAATGGGGACATCTGTGATAATGCATTCGATATTCTTGAATCCCCAGAATAGCTTGAGTCTTCTGAATCTCAAGAAATGGCTCATCCCTTCCTTTGAATGCACAGTAGTCTCTCCTTGCTGGAAGAAAACACAAATGCCTCTTTCCTGAGAGTCAAAATGTTCTCCTCAAGATCTACCCTCCCAGTCATATGCTCCATAATTGGATTAAGCCAAAACTTAACCTGTCTGCTGAAGTTCTGGGTCTACTAAGGGCACAAGGGACTCTGAAGGAAATATTAATATAGATATATAGAAACATAATTTACAAAATATACCACCAGGAGAGGACCTTAGACACAGTACAAATATGCTGCTAAGTGTTGTCAAAACTCAGGCAGGCAATGGCCCAGACTAAGTGAAGTAGATGTATGAGATATTCCAGTGCAAAAATTGGAAGTATAGACCAAAATGTTCAGAGATAGGATATAGCAGAATGATTACGTTACGAAAGACTGGACCACCTACCAGATGACTCTGTCCTGAAGGGTGGCCCAGGAGATATTATAGTGACCAAATTAATACAGAATGCCCTGGTGAGAGGGTCCCCAGTGTCACTGAGAAGTTGAGTGATCAATCTGCAACTGGATTCCTTGTGTGGGTGGTATACTCTGTAAATTCAATATTTATATACCTGTATCTATGTCTCTATCTGTATCTCCTTTGATCAACTTTATGTTTCATTTGTCCCTTTTCAGACCTACATTTGCTCTCTTGGATCCTACCAGCACATATTGGATGGAGAGAAAGTAAGAGATGCCATTTCAAAACTTGGCTTACTGATCGCAGTAAGGAAGATACAATTAATTACAGAAGCCAGGTGGTAGTTCTTAACTGACAAAATCAAGGAGAGCGCAATCATTACTAGTGACAAGATTGGAGTGACAACCAAGGGCATCTGACCCTCCAAGAAACAGTAGAGGTAATCAAAAAACCAGCATCCCTGGAAGGAAGATAGGAAGCCAACAAGGAAACTGGTCAATCTATACAACCAACAGCTGCTAGTGATTGACAGCTTGCACTGAGCCATACTAATAAAAAGTCATAATCTCTTGAGAAGGTAAGGGAAGCCAGCAAAAGCAGATAAAAATAAAATAAAATAAAATAAAAAAGCCAGATGTCCGAGGCCAGATACTGCCCTTGCATGCTTTTGGTACTTCTATAATCTTGCTTGCCTCTTGCATCAGCAGACTACCAGAGTAGCACAACCGATAAGTGCCCCCCGCCCCCGTTTTTCCTTGAACCCCTGCAATCCCGCCCACCTACCCAGAAGCTGGCCAGGCATAAAAGTAGGCCAGCGCCAGGGCTCGGAGCTCAGCCTTTGGAGATGATCCGCTGGGCCGACACCGGTGCAGAATAAACAGTCTTTTCTGATTCCCAGAGTGCGTGTCGCTTGTCTCTTCCTGGGCACCGAGTATTTGCTGAAACAACTAGTTTACAGATCTGAGACAAAAATAATTCAGTTCCTTCCAAAAGAATGGCCCTGAAACTTTAAAGTCAGTGGATATAACCATGATTTCCTTAGTTCTTCCCCAGTTGGAGTTAGGGTCATTTTGTCAGGAATATACTGGCGGCAATATACTGCGAAAGGAAGACATTTGAAACATTGATGGACTATTATACAATTTTAATTGATACTGATAGCAGAAAAATGGAGCTTCCTCAAAATCCTTTGTTAGAAAGAGAAATATATGGAAACTGAATAATAAATAGAATCTGCCTAGCCCTACCTCATCCTTGGTTCACTGGGTCCATAGACCCACCTGTTGATTTTTTTTTTTCTCTCAGCCCCTAAAGGACAACTTTAGTAGGTAGCACAACCTACATATTGGTTTCTTGGATGGTGGGATAAGGGTGGGGAAGACCAAAGCAGCAGTCCTGTTAAGATTGTAAATTAAAAACAAATAAAAGATACTACACACAAATAAAAGATATTTGTGCTACCCTGAAAGACTTGAGAAGGATGCAAAGGTAATTCTCCTTAACATACCTTGATTTAGTTCATCAGAGGTGTCTTCAAAAGCCAAACACAAGAGAAAATGACAGTACATTACTAAAGATTCAACTAATTAGTATCCCTAGTTGCAGTTTCTATGCTAAATATATGGTATCTTTGCTACAGAATAGTATCTTAACCTCAGATACATGGTGTGCGAACATTTTACTTGTTAGATGCAAACTTTTTCATCTCTATCAAAAAGGGGGATCAAAAACAGCTCAAATTTATGCAGGTAGGAAAATGGCGTATATATCCAATCTTGCACCAGAGCAATGCTAACTCTCCTACTCTGTCTAAAGAGAATTGTTCTGTGTGGACATTCCAAAGCATATCAAAATGATCCACTATATCGATGACATTTTGCAAATAAGGTGGGATGTGTAGGAAACAAGTGGATTGTAGGTCTTTGCAGGACAAATACACTGCAAAATCCTCTGAAGTTTCAAGGCTGCCATACCAGTGAAATGTTTAGAAAGCCAGTGGTCTGGGTCATGTAGTCCCATGTAAAGGAAGAATCACTGTGGCTCACATTTGCACCAGATGAAAGTCACAATGCTCTGGGGTACACGCTGGGTTTTAAAGACTATATATTTTACACTTGGGATTTTGTCCTAATCCATATGTATGGTGTAATAAGAGCTGCCATGCTTGATGTATGTACATATATATCTTTTTCAGAAAACAGAAAAGTGTTGGAAACAGTAGGTTGTACACCAAGCTAGCACAAGTTTCTGCTATTTATCTTTGTCTTTGTCAGTCTCTCTTCCTGTCCTGTCTGGTGCTCGCTTTTCCTTTCCTCTTCCTTCTCTCTTTTTCAAACAGGCGGGGTGGGGGTTGGGGGTAGAGGTGCCTTGAAAAAACTCCCTGGGAGTTTCATGGGAGCTTTGAAAACTCCATGGGAAGAGTTAATCTAACGTTGATATTGTTTAGAATTGCCATTGCTTAGGTGGAAATGTAAACAAGGGTTAGCATTTTAAACTGTTTTCATTGTTGTTTTGTTTACTGTTTGCAAATAATCTTTTAAGTAGTCCATCTACCAGTCATTCTGGAAGTGTGGGTGGTAACTGCATCACCTGGAAACCTTTGGGAAATGCAAATTCTTGGGTGCCACCCTAGAGCTACTGAATCAACACTGTGTGGACGGGGCCTAACAATCTCTTTTAAATAAGGCCTCCAGGTGGTTTGATGCAATACCAAAATTTGAGAGGATTGACATATTAACACAAAACTTTCCTCATTGTTTCTTATTATTTTAAAAGTAACCTGCTTTTTCCTATTAAGATAGAAATAACATTAGTCCAAATTATTAAATTCTCATTGTAGATTGTTAATCTAAAAGTTTAATACTGATTTATGCCCAACATGAGATTTTATTTTCCTGAACAAAAGCAATATCAGGATCATTATATTTTCGTGTAATTGAGAACGTTATTTGAGTTTCCTCAAATACATTCCAAATCATT